>NW_024884586.1:4739932-4846676 GCF_019232065.1 Centrocercus urophasianus
GATATAACAGTTGGTGATTTACTCTTATTTCACCCAAAACAAATGAGTGCATGAATAACCAAAGCGATTAAGCTAGTTTCCAGTGCTAGCCTTTCACAGCCTCAACAGGGCAGACAGAATGGAGCTCCCCACAAACCCTGCACCCTAACAGCCCAACAACGTGGTGCTGCACACTGGTCACAGCCCCGCCTCTGGGAGCCAGGGTGATGCTGAGGGAAGGCGGTGAGGGTTCTGCCACAGGGTCCTACCTCTGGTTAGGCCACACCAGCCACCAATGACAGGGGCACTGGCACAGGCCCATACGGAAGGTATGGGCACAGCAGGGTTGACAATCCCACCATATTTATTAGTGGTAAGCTCCAGGAAATGTTCCACATAGCCCTCATAGTTTTCTGGCTTCAGACTTAAATGCATACACACACACACTCACACCATCCCTTCTTAAGTTTCCTTTGAGGTTTCAGTACACCACTCTTTTACCCTTTGGAACTGCTTCTCCCCACAGCCTCAGCAGTCTGATAACTCGCACCATCCATAGTCACCAGCTACATGTCCTGGGAAAAGCATGTTTTGTTACCACCCGGATGACACACGGCCATCCAATGCGATGTACAGTATCAACCAAGTGGTTTCCCCAAAGTTATCACTGATCTAAATGATAAAGACTTAATTACTTGTTGCCCAATCCCACAAAAAGCTCTGTTTCCCAGGTTCAATGAATTATCACCCTCTTTGAAGCCTGCAGCTATGCGAAAGACTAACAAAAAAAAGATCTCAGATGCCCCGCTGCATAAAAAGACAACTGGCTGGAAAAAAAGGAACAAAATTCTAACAAGAAGCTTCTTAAGTAGCTGGAGAGAGGTACTAGATCTGTGAACTCTGCAAAAAAAAGAGAAGTTCCATGTGGAACTGGAATTATATATACTTGAACGTGTGTGTAGATACATATACTTGTACATGTACATTTTTGTGTGTTTACATTTATTTTACGTGAGATCCAGGTTTTAAGTATGCAAGGAGAATACATGATGTATTCTCGTGTTTTTTCACCCTGTACTCTGTTGTCCAGATGTAAGCTGTGAAACACATCCAAGTTCCTTAGAAAGGGAAGTGTTGATCCAGATCAGGCTGAGCTGTTGCAGTTATCACTCCATTGAAAATGGACAACAAATTCAAATAACAGACTGTGATTGATTCTGGATCTTTCTGTTTTTTGTGTCTTTATTTTTTTTTTCTCTAGTTCCCACCCCCACAGTCTCACAGTCTCTCCCCCTTCCCTACTTACCTTAAAGTTATGATGCTCTTTACTATAATAATGAATGGAATTCTCAGATTATTGTTTTAGAGGCTTAGCTGATTCTCAGTGTTTTTCTATGTGCTTACCACTTATACAAAGCGGCTTTTTCACGTGTCTTTCAGCCTGTACAGCAATAGGCTTGGAGTCAGTATTCTTTTTAATACTTCCAACATATAGTTACATTTACTGTGAAAGTTTTTTTTCTCTCTGATTGTACTTTTGCATCCCTTTGTGTGCAGTTGCGCTACACACCCATCTATGAACTTGGGCCTGCTGCCAACAAACAGAACAGCTCCCTCCTTAATTTTTTGTATTAAAACAAAATATATAACCTGAACATTGTTCAGTATACTAATCTCTAAATGCATGTTGTCTGTTGGAAACTGGCTTCCCCTCAGCATGTTATTCATTTCTAGGTAATCTCAGCTAAGAATCTTCTAGTGCTGTGACTATGGCCAGCTTTATGTTACATATTTTCCTCAGTGCAGATGTGTAGCTACTTAATGCCTATTCTTTACTTCTCTGTAAATGCTATATGGACAGAAATCATTGAGTCACCAGATCACACATTTATTTTCATTATATATTATGCTCTTTGATGTCATGTTGACATCTAATTGATGTTGTTTTTGCTTTTTTTTTTTTTTTTTTTTTTTTTTTGGTCTTTTTTTTGTTTCTTGGTTTCAATAAAAAGAGAATTTAAAAAAAGGCTGAAGAATGATGACTTAAGGCACTGACAGACATGAACATAGTATGCATCTCTTTTATGATGCGATGCTGAGTAATTGGGTATATATCTAGCTTTAGATAACATATAGGAAACCTCTGAATTTTTACTGTATAGTCAAGCATCTCTGTATGCCTAGCCTATACCTTCAAAAGAACTTTTTTCTCTAGCAAGTAGTACGTACAGAATATGTTTTCAATAAGGGCTTAACCCATGATTTAAGAGCCAACAAAGACAGGTTTTCCATATAGAAATGAGAAAGCAACAGTAGAACTAAAATACAACATACTGAAGATTAAGTATGTTCCACCAACATAACAGTGCCGTATTGTGTGGTAAAGGGCAGAAGGGGATGATAAAATAGTATGTATGTCAAAAGAAAAATAAATTCAATTTAGACAAAGTACACACTTATTAACAGAGAACATCACTTACAGTTATCCAAATGGGAAAAAGGCAAGGATGAAACTAGTAGAGAATTCATTTCACAATGTGAAGTTACATTCATCATTGTTCAGAGTCCCCATCACCACCACAAAATACAGCTGAGAAGTAAAAGTAATGATGAAATCCTTGGTGAAATAAAAATAATGCCTAAGTGCCCTGATTCTTCAACAGAATCAGGATTTCACTCGAAGTATTTTAGGGTGCAGCTCTACTACACAGAATCTGTGGACAGTTGAGAGGAAACAGTACCCACATTTCTGCCTGGGCTCACGCAGACATCGCCAGTTCTAAGAGTCTTTATCCCGATGCTATGGACCCACTCTCTATCATCCTTGCTCTGAATGACCACTGACAGGATCAAGAAACGCCCTGGACACTACTGGTGACTTTATCAAGAATTTACTCTTAGTACCCAGTGAGTGGGAAGGAAGGAAAAAAAGAAGTCAGCCATGAGGAAACAAGCTCAGAGACCAGGTTATGCTCAGAGCTGTGAAAGAGAGGCGAACCTGTCTGACAGGGACTGGGTGGCTGCCTGGTGCCAATCTGAAAGCTTGCACTCAAGACCAAGTGAAAGGTTGCACAGAATGACTCCTGCATTGTAAGACACTATGAGCACCTCCTCTGTGTTTGCCAGAAATGTTACAAAAATGATCAGTTATTAATTTAGTATTCTGAACCTTCCACATTTTGGGCTAGGATACAAATAGTCTGCCAGTCCAGACTGCTTATGAAAACTGGTGATTCACCTTCCACAAAGAAATGCAACTGCAATCAAATATATAAATAACAAGAAAAAAATGATGAAAGATAAAAAGAAAATGACTACTACGTTCTACGTACAAGAAACGCTTAATAGCATAGATTAGTATAATACTGCTCAGGTACTTCTAAAGTAAAGTGTACAAAATAAATATGGATTTATAGGACAGGTAAGAAAGGTGAATTTTAAACAACAGAGCTTTGTGAAGTTGTAAATTAAGAGAAAACAAAGTTTAAAACATAAATGCCTGCTTGATATTAATCCTAGAAATTTCTACCAGTCCTACTTTGTATTAATAATTACACACAAAATTGGCAAGAGGAACAGAAAGAAAATAAGGCTTATAATTCCATCAGTAAGATGAGAGGATGGAGATGAAAAATTTTTGAGCTTCACTCTCCTGATATATGGTATCAGTAGAAACAAGACAGGGAACTAAAGCCTATAACTCACCAGAGGACATGAGATATAAATCAAAGACAGGTAGAACTGAAATATACATCTCAAACGCCCATCCTTAACAGTCCTTTTCAGCTACCTCCAAAATTCCAAACTATCCTAAAAATATTTTGATTCCATTGTAATTGCTTCTATGTGACATTTGCAGAAATGATTCTTTGCAACTCTGGTAAGTTTCTTTATCACTTTTGCTAGGTGAAGTAATCCTTCAATTTGCAAGCAAGTTCTCAGAAGCTCCACATTTGAGAACTGTTATTGCCAGACCTAACTGAGCTCTTGCCTTGCTCAGACTTAAATCTGAAAGCCAAGCATTATAAATGTTTATCTCATTCTAGATACTAAATAGCACACCCAGGCTCAGAAACAGATGCATTATATATGTACTGTACATTAAAACTACAAAAAGAAGGACGTTAGAAACTTTAGTAACTATAGCTTACTTAAACAGCTAGTATCTTGAGACTACCAATTTTTATCTCCAGACATCAACCATCTTCAGGATTTTATGCTTTTTGAAAATATATATTTCAATACCTTCTAACTGGTTTTCAAGCCTGGGTGCTGTGGAGAACAGATGCAAAAATTTGAACAGAAACACTCCACTGTGATCCCAAAAGACTGCATAAATATCACCAGAATTACAATGAGTAAAGTGAACTGAGAAACTGAACTGGGCATTCCCACTTCCTAAATCTACAAGCAAAAGCATGACCTCACTTTTATCAATATGCCATATCAGTTGAATGAAAGAATGAGAAGATATGAAGAAGTCAAGAAAACATATCAGAGTGGAAGCGATAAAAGGAGAGGGGATCCTACTGTGTTACAGACAGTGATAATAAATGCGGATTAAGTGTTGTGGGTTGGTTTATTGTTTTTTTCATAAAATCACACAGAAGTGTACAAATTACTGAGATCATTGTGCTCATTCTAGCAACCTTATAATACATTTACTTCATTATGAACGCACTCCCTACAATTCAAAAAACTATGAAGTACATTAGGACTGTCACACAAATGTGCATCTAAATTACAAACAATACTCTCACTAAAGCAGAATATGTTTTTTATGAAGTTTGGAGGAAGTGATTTTCTGATTTTCACAGAATCACAGAAACCAAGGTTGGAAAAGACCTACAAGATCATCCAGTCCAACCATTCACCTATTACCAATAGTTCTCACTAAACCATGTCCCTCAACACAACATCCAAACATTCCTTGAATATCTCCAGGGTCAGTGACTCCAGCACCTCCCTGGGCAGCCCATTCCAGTGCCTGACCACTCTTTCAGAAAAGTAGTATTTCCTAATTTTGAGACTGTCATACTTTTAAGAAAATGCAGAAAAACTTAAACATTGCAGGAGGGAAACTCATGCTCTAGGCTTCACCAAGCAATCAACAAGGCATCTGGAACACTACAAAAAAACCTGCAAAATCTAGCAAATAAATCATGTAACACCCATTCAGTGTCCTACAAAGCACACAGTGGGGAGCTGACACATTATTAACTGACTGTAATTTTCACAAACTGTAGCATACTAAGGGCCTTATGACATACATGTGTGAAATATATTTATATACATTATAAATATATATGTTTTTAATGTATGTTAATTGAGACGCTTCAATCACTGAATCACATCTGTCTCAAGTTATTGGCATCAAATTCATTGATTAGTACAGTAAATAAATTTGGGGAACACTTCCAGCTCAACTGTTTAGCAAAATCACAAGATAGTATTTTACATGACAAGGGAACAAGATGAGCAATAGAGGAGATAAGCTTGGGAAGAGTGATCACAAAACAGGTCCCTCACTTGAATATGACCTTTTACGTCAAATCATATGAGAAATAAACTCTTTCAGTGAAAAAAATCCATGAGATACAACACAGGTTCAAAGGAATCTCCTGTGCCATCCAGAGGGAAAGAACTAAAGATAAAATCATAGAATCATCAAGGTTGGAAAAGACCTCTAAGATCTAGTCCAACTGTCCAGCTGCCATCAATGTGGCGTGCTAAACCATGTTTCTTAATACCACTTCTGTGCATTTCTTGAACAGCTCTTGGGACGGTGGCTCAACCACCTCCCTGAGTAGCCCATTCTATTGTCTGACCACTCTTTCAGAGAAGATGCATTTCCTAATATTCAATCTAAACCTCCCCTTGCACAACTTGAGGCCGTTCCCTTTTGTCCTGTCCCCTTACCCACGAGAAGAGGCTGATCCCCACCTTGCCACAACCTCCTTTCAAGTCACTGTAGAAGGCAATGGGGTCTCCCCTGTGCCATCTCTTCTCTCCACACTAAACAATCCCAATTCCCTCAGCCATTCCTCAAAATACTTGTGCTTCAGTTTCTTCACCAGCTTCATTGCCCTTCTCGACACACTCCAGAGCCTGGATGTAGTGTAGACCGGAGCCTTTCTTGTAGTGAGGAGCCCAAAACTGAACACAATACTCACAATACTCAAGATGCAACCTCACCAAAGCTGAGTACAGGGGAACAATAACCTCCCTCTCCTGTTGGCAACACTGTTTCTGATACAAACCAGGATGCCATTGGCCTTCTTGGCAACCTCACACGCTGCTGGCTAATGTTTGCTGAGCATTGACAAACATTCCCAGGTCCTTTTCCTCTGCGCTGTTTTCCAGCCACTCTGCCCCATCCCTGTAGCTATCCGTGGGGTTGTTGGGACCAAGGAGGAGGACCCAGAACTTGGTCTTGTTGAACTTCATCCCACTGGTCTCAGCCCATCAATACAGCCTGTCCTGATACCTCTAAAGGATTTTCCTACTCTGAAGCAGATCAACACTTCCTCCCAACTTGGTGTCATCTGCAAACCTACTTAGGCTGCATCTCCTCACCCAGATCATCAATAAAGTCATTAAACAGAACAGGCCCCAATACCAGCTCCTGAGAAACACCACTCATGACCAACCACCAGCTGGTTTAACTCCATTCACCACTCTCTGGGCTCAGCCTCCAGCCAGTTCTATACCCAGCAGAGTACACCTTTCACCTTTCCAGGCCATAGGCTGCCAGTTTCCTGGAGATTATATGACCTCAGCTTTCAACCAGAGCATTTTTCCTTTTCCCAGGTGAAGATTTATAAAACTTTACAGATACGAAGCTGACTCTTTCAGGAGCAGCAAGAATTCTGAAAATGACAGAACGCTGACTTCTGAAACTTACATTGTTCTGCCACACACAGAAATAATGTGAAGTCTCAAAGTTTCATAGCAGAAAATGGCACTCTACCAACTCTCATAACAGCTTGTCAACCTGTAGATAGTCTGCCTGTACAGTACTTTATCTTACACTTTCACATTTACAGCCTTTTACAATACTCAGCAATTTCTATTTAAATAAAAGTAGATGGCATTTAAAAAAAATTACAAAACATAGGCTGGATGTGAAAGCTGAAAACATTTCCCTCTCTATTGTCCATTATTCATTATGTATCATTCTCTTTCTGCATGCAGGCCAAAAAAATAAATCCAATATAAACACAAAAGGCAAATAGCTTTTGAAGGCCAGGCAAATATTTGGAAAGCAAAAAAGAGATTCTGCTTTTATCTCTACATCGTCCTACAATTTAATGGTTAGTGGAGAGGGGTTTCTTTCTTCTTTCTTTCTTGTTTTTGTTTTTGAGAGAATGCAGCAGGGGAAGGTCCACGCCATGGCTCACAGGGTGGTTATCAACCTATAAACCATAACAATTGAATAACAAAGGTTGGATAATTGCACCATGCTTGTTATCAGAACACAGAGAAAAAGTACCAGTGAAAAAGGGCTTTTTAGGTGACAAACTAGTGTATTAAAAAACTTGATCCAATAAAAATTTTAAACTCTGAAAATTATATGCTTGATCTTATAATCTGGTGTATGTAATTTATAAATGAAGTGCAGATGCCTGTATAGAGCTTAATGATTTTAATGAGATTTCTCTGAATTCAAATAACCCCACTCCACGGACTGGAGAGAAATACTTGGGCATTCAAATATGTCACTAGTATTAAACAGAATTACAATATAAGAAAAAAATAAAGATCTGCAAGCTAAAGCAGCAAAGCTGTTAAGCCATTATCAGTGAGCCCACAATCAACTAGCAGAAAATGACTCCCTACGTGAGTATGTGGAACTAATTTGAAAACACTGCTCAGTGGGAATAAAGCTCTTGAAACCAAAATGGAATACAAAAGCTTTCTTTTATCCCTTTCTAACTAGTCTAGGATTCTCAGGTCACCAGTAAACACAAGTGCACATGTTCAATGGTTCAATAAAATGGGTTGATGCTCTCATGGCAATAGCAAATCTTTACCAATGGCACAAGAATTCCAGCAATTGTATAGGTAAGATACTATCTGGTCCTTTCATTCAGAGCAGGCTTGTGGCATATTTTTTGGAATATATATAAAAGCTGTATCAAAGGCCTCACCTATCTTATGAAGAAAGCTTTTTTGGCTTCCCTGTTCCTTATGTTCACAAAACACAAATTGAGGGGGTGGAGGGGGGGAAGAAAAAAGAAAAAAGGGGAAAAAAGACAAATCTCAGTAACTCCATGAGAATCTTTGCTTTCTGAAATAATATATTTTTAAAAAAATTAAAAATGGACAAATGCAGGAAAAAAAATATATAATTTAGTTTGCTGTTATCTTAGAGTAGCAAGAAAAGAAGAAAAAAAAGGGGGAAAAAAACAGAATAAACTGATTAGAAGAAAAAAGAAAGAGTCACATCATAGGACTCCATAATAAAATAAAGTTTAAATCTTAGCCTCTGTATATTAGACAGTATTAAGTATGATGTGAGATGAAATGTTCAGCTCAATTAATTAGCTGGTGAGAGTGAAATTATTTATATCAAAACGACAGCATTTGGTAGTTTGCCTCCAAATCAGCTTTCATAATAAGGTTAAGTGTAATCAAGGGCCAATTTGATTTATACTCGGTTATGTTCACTCTTAGATCTCCTCCTATATAGTTAAAATTTCCAGATTAAGAGATGTGTATGTTTAGATTCTTCATTCCGTGTTCCTCTATTATATCCTGTGCTTGTTATCAAGTACAATATAGCATGCTATAACACTATTTAATACATGATTTTCAACCTATAAATGTTTTTCAAACAGTAACTTAAAATTATTGTGTAACAAAGGATTATATTTCTCCAAATTTTCAACTGTATTTCTCCATGGTTACAAACTGAGAGAGGTAATTTAAGAGCCATCTGCTGTAAGACTTTTAAAAAACGTAGGCACAAATATTTCAGCAGAAAAGCTCTCTTTCAGAGTATAAATAAAAAGAAACGACATTGGGATTGATCACCTGTCCATCGGCTTCAAGGGTGTAGAAAAAGGTTTTATATATGTTCAAGCTGTAAAGTATGTGTACTTCATTATCTTTTATTTGAGAGAAAAGTGATAAACACATCTTCTAACTGGAAAGGTTTGATCAGCAAAGAAGGATTAATACTGGAAAAAAAATGCAGGAAACATTTATAGACAAAAACTATAAAATCATAAAGAACTATTTTCAAGCAAACAAACAAGCAAACAAAAAAAGCACCTGAAAGCTATTTTGTTTCAGTTTGTTTACAGTTTTCACAACAACAACAACAGAATACAGGTTAGAAGATTATTGTATTACAGAGGAAAAGGCAACACAAATAGCAAGAAAAGGAATTGTACTGCAGACTAACAAATAAATTAGGGGACACCTCACATGGTGAGATTTATCAAGTTAATGATCGTGCTACTTCTACAGATAAGGAATGGAAATTGGTCTATGATAGCTTTTTTCTTTAAGTTACTGGGAGGGGGGGCAGGGGCTGGAAATCAAGCTGACAGAGATCCTTTATATGATCTCTGTAATCTCTAAAAGCAATTTAATAAATATTTTAGGTAATATGTAAGTACAACGTCCAATTCCCTCTCTGAATTGTGAGTCCTGAAGGTGCAAGGTGGATTGTCAGGATGGTTATAAGACCATTGACGTGTTGGAACTGTCTCGACCCTTTAAACTGCTACCAATGTTCTGGAAGACTCAGAACTAATCAATTCTCAATATTCTGGCTGATAGTGTACTGCTCCTCTAAAATCCAGAATGTCATCTCTGCAAGTGGAATGATGCACAGGACAGACATATGTATACATAGACGTATGAAGTTTTGTATCTAATATTAACATGAAAAGTATATAAGACATTATTATGTATGTGTATATAAATGTATATTAGATGCATGTATATGTGTGTAAATATACATTTTTACATAAATAGAGGACAGCACAGACTTGTATGTGGGCACTAATCATGTATTTCTGTGTATGCTTATATATACATACATAAACATGTAGACTTAAAAGAAATATATAACCTAGGTACACCTAGACACTGATTGGACAGACATAGAGAATATGGAAGGAATTCACTAAGTTAATTGGTAGTAAGGAGTCCTACAATAACTAATATAGTCACTATTTGACTGCATTGTCTACATCATACTGCAAGAACAAAATCTTTACTAACAAATATTCTAAAGGATTGATCACTTCCTAATCTAGGTCTAACAATTGCTGTTCAAGTTAACAAAGCTGGATATTTTTAAAATAACCATAAATTTTATTTTTTCTCTTAATTGCTTACTGCATGGTTCGTTCTCTCTAGACTTGGCTGGCTTCAGCCATTTTGTACAGTTTTAAGAATTTATGAAGATCTATTCAGATATATGGGCACATTTTTAAAAGTAAAAGAGTTGCTGCACTGCTGGAGATGCAGAATTAAAATCAGAACATCACCACTGATGAATTAAAATTCAACTAAGAATTACTTGCGTTTCAATGGTACAGATGTAGTAAATCAATCTTCCTATATTTCAACACCCACTATGCTGTTGAAAGTGTGCAGGCAATTTTGTTTCCAAGACTTCTACAATCACCTACCAGCTAAGCATGTTGACTGTAGCCTTAAAGGCTAATGGTCTGACAGCACATAAATACTTTTTTTTTTTTTTCATGACGCCCATCAGCATTTCTAATTTATTCCCTGAAAACATCGATTTTAGGGAAATGAAAAAATGACATCTCACACACAATAGTGGTGTTACTATTGATACTAGAAGATGAAGTAGTCACTTCTCACAAATTTTACTTGCATGCTACAGGCAGCTAGCATAAGACATGGCACAGTAACTCTGGATTGCATGTCACAGTTGGAGGATGCAGGAGGGCATAATCATAGCAAAGTTCATAAACTAACTTCAGAACAATATTGACATAACTTAAAGTAGAACCTGATCCTCCCCGAAACAAATTGCTATTCCTGATTGCTTTAGCTGACTTTGACAACAATTCCAAAACTTTGCTTCTTCTTCAATGTAGAAGATCTAGACAGGCATGCACTCAGCTCCCAGGTCTGAATCCTGACAAGCAGGGAGGGTTATTATTCTCTCACTTATAACATAGCAGCTCCCTTCCTACCAGGAACATAAAACAAAACAATATTTCTCTCCTGCAGGTTTTTATCTGACCTTTACATTAAGCAACACTGCTTACCAGACAGTTGCACGGGGTCACCAGCAGCTAGTTATTTTTGCCTCAAAAGTATGCCCCTAATACAATGATAGTGCTAAGCAGACTAAGGGAGAAGGGGAGAGAATAAAAAATAACGTACTAAAAATATTTCTCTCAAAGAAAAATCACGGACAAGAATGATTCAGCATAAGCACTAGGAATTCCAATAAATTAGTTACTCCAATAAATGCTGAAAGCTTACCCCAGTTAAAAGAAGAACAAAGACATGTATGATTTAAGTCACGTTTTCCATGGGAAAATTGAGATGTATGCTTATGTGTACGTTGTGTCTTTTTTAATCCAAGTTAATAGGAGAGTAGAACAAATATCTTTAAGTCTAAATTAAATAAATGTCACAATGAAAAGTCTGTTTGAAAGAAAATGAATGTAAATAGTTAGGATTTGCCTGCTGTAATTCACACTCAAGTTTAATAGATGATTCTCTCACCGTAAAATGGTAGGAGACTTGCACATGCACATAAACTACTACATGTCAGAGGAACTGTGATATACAGCCTACATGAGCCACCCCTATCCATTCGGCAGAGAGGCCAAAAGAAGATCATCTCCTTTCCTGATGTCCCTAAGCAGCAGCAGCATCTGTGCATTATAGCACAGGAGCACCCAACTTTGCCTTTCTCCCAGGACAACAGAGGTTGGTCAGTCCGTCCTGTTTAATTAGACGTCCTGACAAACCTCTGTTTTGCAGGAATACTGCTGCTTACCTCCTACACTGAACACCTGCAAAGCCCAACCTCATCAGTCTGGTTAATAAAATAGAGCAGTCTGTGGGACAACAGTCAATCTATTGTCCTTTGGGTCTCACAAACTTGGGTGAATACAATTGGAGCTAATTTGTTGGGTTTTGCTGTTTTGTGTGTGTGTGTGTGTGTGTATTTTTGTTGTGGTGGTGGCTTTTCAGCTAAAATTAAGACATTTGCAATAATTAATAACTGCACAAATGCTGATTTGTGCTATCTTGGAAGAAATGCTAATGGATTCTCCATAACATCTACAAAATACAACCAAAGCCTGTGTAGCGAAACAATAAGGGGATTACGTTTTACTCTTCTGTGGATGTTAGGAACTATCCTCCATTTCTACCACAAAACCATACTCAGACAAAAAAAAATGATACACTCGATTACTCTAGGACTTAGTAGCTGAAAATAAAATAATGTGTCTTCAAAAATTCACTGTTTCATGAGTCTTTTAAAACAGTATTAAAATACGTAGGATATAATTAAGAACACACGTAACTTCTAATGAGGAGAAAAAGGAACAAAATGTTTTCCCCTAACTACATATTCAATTAGCTCTTCATGCTATTCTCCCTTTGCAGCTGTTTAAAATACTGTTTTCCATCAGAGGGTAAAAATGCAATTCCCAAAGCCAAAATGAAATCTTCATAGATTTCTCTCTACATTATCAGTGATTGATCAAGAGATGATGGATACCTACAAACCTTGGAATTTTCTAAAAGCACTGAATACTTAGCAGCTTGTGCTGAGAGTAAAACCCACAAAACATTAGGCTTAGTGGTATGCTTTATTTAGTTGTTTCAATTTCATAGGCTTAAATACTTTTCAGTTCTAACATTTGAAATTTTACCTTCTTCTAAAAGTAGACTTGTGTTTCTACACATATCCTCCCTTGTCTCTCTTGTCCTGAATCTATCTTTTTTTTTATGATGCAACCTAGTAATTTTGCATCCAGCCACACAAAGCTGCTGATGCTCTGCAAGGACTCTTCAAGAGCTGGAGCTGACTGTGAGTTCCTTTGGTAACGCAGTAGCCCAAAGCACAGCGAAGCACCAGCTGCACCATATTTATCTACTTGTTTATGAAAGAGTTTCCCCCTCATTGTGTGGATAACTGACCTTAGCCATAGCTAATAAGACATGAGCTTCCTTGAACTATGCAGCTTTACACTGAATCTTATAAAATACTTCAGTGTTAGCCACATAGCCTCACTGAGCTCCTAATGAACTGAAGCATATTCTCTCTCCAGTACTGTCATCAAAGATGAGGTGTGGTCCAAGAAACAAAAAACTCTGGCCTAACCTTTGTTTTGGCCATCTGTTTCTGCAGACAATCGCCTTGCTAGCACCAGGCTTTTATAAAGTAGAGAATAAAGCAACATTCAAGGTCCATCCAACGGACTGTGTCGCCTTACAGTCCCAACCACATCATAATGGGAAGGGTTTGCTCGCCTCAGGTAAGCTGCTTCAGCAGCTGCCCCTAAATTGCAGCTGTTTCCAGATGTACAGCTGGTTAGTCAGAAACCTCTAGAAATTACTCTGGAAATTCATCACAAAGCCTCAAGCCTTTGAGCCGGCCAGGAGCAAGGCAGTCTGCATTGAAGAAAAGGCAGCAATTTCACTTACCATGCTCCATGCAACTAGTTCTACTAAATCAGATGATGTTCTTATCAACCTATTCCAGACACATCAAGCTAAGGCAAACTTTTTTTAAATTTTCTTCTGTTTTAAACAGACAACTGAAAAGCTACAACTGGCACAAAAGCAAGGAAAAGTAGAACCCTGAAGAAATGGCTGTGGGGGGACTCTTTTACTTTATATGATACTGTTATGTTTGTAATGAATCACTGGAATGAGCACAAAAGAGTTTCTGGTCTTTTTTCTTCTTTTTATGTTTAAGAATATTACTTTTATCATATCCCTATAAATTATAAAGTTAAATAACAGATAATTTACAGCGGCTTAGAGCTGAGGTTTTCCAAGACTGTTTCTCTTTAGTTGCAGGTAGGTGGCATTTGGTGATTTAGGATTCTGCTAGTAAACTAAAACAATGGATTTGAAAATAATTATTAAAGTCTGTCACTTGAACCAGTACAGTGCTAGAGCTCAGATGTCAGCTACATGTGCATAGAAAATACAGTAAATCCTGAAATACTTCTACAAAACCCAGTTTGTCTAATTTCAGGATTAGTATGCACATAAGCAATACAACAACCTTTGATCATTCCAAATAGTCACACAGCAAGTTCAATTTTGTTGGGCTTGCGCTGCTGTTGTTTTGCTGTTTTTTTTTTTTCCACAGACCTACACTGGTTGTTCCTGATGATGTTCCAAGCAGAGCATTCCAAAGATTCACTCGTGCAGTAAAACATTTGAGCTCAACTCAGTTGCCAGCTCTTTCTTAATTTTACGAGTAGCTTTCCCATTCTGAATCAAGCATTCTTCTCCAACACTAGTTAGCAGAGCTTCTCTAATTTAACTTTCATTTTTGCCTTAAACATCTGGGAAACTTCATTCCTCTAATCAGTTTCTTACTTTCCTCCACTAATTACAATCTTGTTTTTCCACGTATATCATTTCCTGTGTTGATAATTCTGCATCATTGGTTTTCTTGCTCTTTATATATTCCCTAGATTTTAGTGTTCAAAGTCAGACAAAGCAGCTTATTTGTGATGTCCTTCTTCTAAAAATACTAGGATAAAATGTGCCACAAGTTATTTGCTACCCAATATCAGAATGTTTAGCAGAGCTTCCAAAACAACTCTATCTGTTGCCCTGCTAGCTTCCTCCTCAGAAATTCTGGGATTTCTCTTTACTCAAATTCGATGAGCCACACTTTAGAGAAGCTGGACACCAGCTGCCTCTGCTCAAGTAGGCCAAAGTCACAGGTAAAACAGCGAGGCCTGTCAACCAATGTCACTTCCCTTTTCACTTTCTTCACGGCATGTTCCTCCCTTCTTTCCCTTTCGCCTTTGCCCTAGGCCGTATCAAAAAAATTTCTTCTTTTCTATGTGGCTCATGAAAGGTTTCCATGTCGAACTAAATTGCTACAGGAGCTCAGCCTCCAGACTTTGGTTGCTTTGCTTTTAATCTGTTGTTTTTCTTTTTAAATTCTTATAACACCACAATCTCAGGCAGCTTTCAGGCTATTACATAGAAATAAGTTAAAACCTGAGAATTACGAACTCTCTTTCACCACAGCAGATATTCTAGCAACACTATACGCATATTTAATACCATTCTACAAGCAAATCAGAATTTTTTTAAATGCTACTAATTCAAGTGACAGCATCCAACTTAGGAAAAAAAATCACACAACACTGTAAACACTTTCTAAGTTCTACGGTATTTAGCTGCTACTATTTACAACATTTTACACATATAGTAAACAAAATATTGAAGGCTGTTGCAAATATAAGTGCTCACACTACCTATTGACTAATATAATCAATATAAATATAGAAGGCAAATTTCAAAGTTTTCCCACGACAGAGTTAGGAGACTTCAGTAAAATCAGTAAAATTAGAAGATTATGTCCAATTGATCTAATGTTTTGATTTGCAATTCTCTATATAAACATGGTGGCACGTTTACCAAACATCCATTTTCTTCTAACTCAAGATCATAGATTTTGAAGCCCCACGAAAAAAAAAAAATATATATATATATACAAAAAATATTTTGAAATATAAAAAATATAATGAAAACAAACATGTTTGCAGCATTTCCAAACAAATTTGAATATGTCATTCATACTATGTGAAAACTGAAGTCTAATAACCCTGAAAAAGCTCTACAACATAAAAGCTTCCATAAACTTCCACAATATGTTCAAGAACAACGAAAGAAAGAATTGTAAAGTACATTTGTTTGCTGTTGCAAAGAACTCTTCAGGTTTTGTGATCAGTTCTCACACTTAGCCACAAGACAATAAAAAACTGTTAAGATATTTCACAGTTAAATATGCTCCATAGTTCATAGTACTTCTTAGCAACATTAAAGCACAATTTGATTTCATTCATTTGAGGAAATTGAGGATCAACACATGCTGTTTCATCTGCTGACAGCTTAAGTAAATCAACTAAGATTCTTTAAAATCTGAATTCTTCAGTGAAAAGCAAATAAAAGATTTTATTTCTTTGAGAAGATGTCTGGCTTACCTGGCTTTGCCATTCCACACCGACAGTCCGAACAATATTATCAGCTCTTCAGGTACTAATTCTTGCTAACTGGAAGGATATTTTCTCTCTTGCTGGATTAATAATCAACTTTCCTGATAGTTCATTTGTAATTCTCTTCTGGTTAACCCTTTGTATAGCTCCCATTTTGCATTCAGCAGCCTACACTGTGCAGTTCATTTTAATATGAAAGTAACAAAATATTTGAAAGTAAGCACACATAATAAATACAGTTCTAAAGAGGAAGCTTAAGACTAGATTATTTCAAAAAGCTAAAAACTTATTAATATTTAAACTAAGATTTTCTTTTCCTTAGAGGCCCTACTTACTAAACCTAGGAGCTAAGTAAACCAAAGCATCCACAAGCTGAAAGCTGGTAAGTCCACTGGCTCAAAAGACAGCATGCTCCCAAATAGCTACTCGCCTCTTCAGCGTACGTGTAAATATGACACATCTGCTGAACTCTGAAAATAACATTTTTTATTATTGAATACTGTGCTGAAAAATTACCACACTTATCAGTTCGTGCAAGGCCGTCCATCTGTGTTGTCAGAAAGCAAGAGCAAGAGTGGCTGGGAGTAAAACTGAGATAAGAGAGGCCCAGAATAGCTAAAAAGGGGAGTTCAAACAAGGTCAGCACCGTTTAAGATGGGATACCTAATAATTACATATAGTTTATTTTTCCAAAATAATAGGAGTGAATTATACACACATTTTATCAGTTTCATAAGAATTCAATGCATCTTGGCAGCTCTGCTGTAGAAGTAAAGAGATTATAAAAAGAAAGCCAGGAAATGGTATTAGAGATCTAGTAGAAAAAGGTGAAGCAATCTGGAAATCTAGACCTGAAGAAACTGGTCTTTATTTTGGAGACAAAAGATGGACCTTGGGATGTGCTTTGTGTGTGGACAGAGGGAAGACAAAAACTTGTTTTGTGGTTGTCTAAGACATCATTCTGTAAAACTGAGAAATCATAAGAAAAGTCCTGCTTTTCATTCCTTTTTTTTTTTTTCCTTTTTTTTTTTTTTAACAATTACTTGGGGTTTTTGGATGCTACGGGAAAAAATATAAGAGATGATAGTTTTGTCTACTAACAGAAATGCTTTCCTCATAAATTGTGTTTTATTAAACTTATGCTGTGTTTTATTAAATAATATTGCAGAATTTTTGTTTCTCCCTTAAATACAAGGACATAGTCACCTAAAGTTACTGCTGAGCACAGAAGAGACTTTAGCTATTTCCCTTTATGTAAGAGAAGTCCAATAGCAAATCTGTTTTAACACAACTGTAGGTCTCTGCTCTCTCTACTGCAGCAACTAATGCAGTTTGCTGTAAACTTTCTCTGATATTTGCTGTAGAATTTATGATAAGATGCTATAAAGTGTTGAAGGAAATTTATTTCATATTTATAGTTAATTTTATTCTGTGTGCGTTTGAAGGAAAACCTTTTAGGAGCACCAATAATGTGAGAAAGCTACAACAACTAAATTTATTGTTAAGTATCGCATCAGTGGTACTCCTGGGGGCTCCTCTTCATGGGAAGAAAGCTTAAACAACATTTCCTAACACATTGGATTGCTTCCCAGAGATGTGATGGCCTACAGAGGCTGTGCTGAACAAAGCAGGCTGAAATAGTAAGTCAGTAAACAACCCTTTTCAGAGGATGGTCACAAATAAGTGCAACTTTGTTTAATAAAGGCAAATCATAGCTATCTTTTGTTCTTCAGAAGGGGCATTATCTTCCTCTCCTGTTTCACCTGACTAAGCTGGTGGTATCTCTTCCATCACCTGACTTCGTGGTTGGCTAGAAATAATGGGGCAGAACAATCCCCCATTGTTCCAAGAGACAATGACCTTTCATGTCCTTGAAGCTCGCCATGACCTTTCATCTCTCCTAGCCTTCAATGGGCTCTCCTAACAACTAAAACTACACTCAGGCTGAATTCCAGATTGTCATAAAAAGCCCTGTCCTTTCCAAACAAAACCAATTTTTACACCAAGGTGGAGGAGAAACACAGGTCCATTGTTCCCTCACAGATGGAAGTTAGAGTTACTAAGGCAACAGCTCTAATCCCCCTTTTTACCACCTTTTTCACATCACTGGCCTATCAAGTGTGCTACCTTTTAACTCATAAGCTCAAAAGCTGGTAGTCTAACTGACTGCCCTAATTAGCTACGATTTTCACAGTATAGACAACATGATGAGCTAATCGAAATTTGCAAAATAATGACGTACCTCCAGCAAATATTCCTCCTCCTGAGGCCCAGTCTTAGAATAACAATAATGAGACCATTATTAGAGGAGGGCATTAAAATGCTGCACTGCTGCTAAACAGAGAACTTAATTGTTCTGGTCTTGTCCATTGAATCAACAACCTATTGTTGTGGACTTGAAAAATAAAGGACTGGAGAATGGGTGCCATAATGATTGGTCTGTGCTGCCATACCAGCACTCTGTAGAATTGTTTTCCTTTTGAAACTCTTGATGGACTAGTAGTTTTGTTTAAAAGTAATATAAAAGGCAATTGTCTGGATAAAAAGTCCTATTTATTGAAATCCTTAGAAGCAGTTGCATGGGTTTGTTCATGACCCCCAAGACAAAAACAGAAGGATCATAATAATGCTATTTGTAGAGACCAATGCTTGCAGTGACACTAGATAACACTGTCCTGTCTGGATACTGTAAAAGGAAGGAAGGCATTTCCTTTCCAGACAGAAATAATGACAGAAGGTCAGATACTGGACAGATCCAATTCATCTCTAAAAAGGAAGATGATTTATTACATAAAAAAAAGAACAAGAAGAAGAAAGAAGAAAAAGCAGAAACTATAATTTTTGGTCATAGTTTAGCATTTGGGGTATAGATAAGCGTATAAAGGTGTTAATGTTAGTCACAACACATGACTTCTTTTGTTTGCTTGGTTATTAAAAATGACTGACTGGAGTTTTTGCCATGCATTTTATGAAATTATTTCCTCAGCTTAGACATTGGGAAACTGAATAATAAATACACCTTGAAATGGTAGTGACTCGGCTGATGTAAATGGTAATTTACTGTTAGCTTAGGAAAATCTAATCTATATTTCAAATTGGGACTGGGAAGAAAAGATATCTGCAGTTTTTTTTCTGTATTAATTGTTGAGGAAATGAAACATACAGTTGTTTATGAACTATTTAAGATATGCACGATCTGGAAAAAAATATATCCCAAATTTTAAAAAAATAATTATATTA
Source organism: Centrocercus urophasianus (assembly GCF_019232065.1). NCBI lineage: Eukaryota > Metazoa > Chordata > Aves > Galliformes > Phasianidae > Centrocercus > Centrocercus urophasianus. The sequence continues at coordinate 4,759,363 of NW_024884586.1, forward strand.
CATACTCCTTTTAAGTAATACTGTATAAGCAATAATAGATTTACACTTTGGAACAGAAATTAAAACTGTGACAGTGTATTTTTGTTGTTGTTTGCTTGTTTTATAGCCACCTCTCTTAATGCATTCTCCTATATATAAATGGCTCAAAAATAGCCCATGTCTCTAGGTTAACATAAACAACCAGAAACAACCGAATTTAGGCTAGCAACAAGTACCCATGGGAACTTTGTTATTTATTTCAATGGGAAAAAATTTAGGTTTTAATTTTTTATTATTCGTGCCAACATACTGTAAACCTAAATGAAACCACAAAAAGGGGAAAAGGGAGAGGAAAAAAAAAAAAAGAAAACTTAAAAGTTAAAGGTTAATCCAAATGGCATTTTCAGCAGTTCATAGAACTGCTCACATAGAGTTGTCTTGCATGCACTCACAGTGCACGTTTTTCTTTAAACTCAGGATCTTTTCTCTCGTAAATTGAAAAATGCCTAATATAAAGAAGTATTAAATTGTAAATAAGACCTCTTGCTTCATTCAATCCATGCTTTGCTTCATTTATCTTCATCTTGTTAGGCTAAATTAATTAACAATCTCTGTGTTGCACACTTTCTCTTTTCATTACATCAAATAATGGCCTGGATATGGGAGAAAACCCTCACAACAGGGATCTTGAAACACTACCTTGAGGAAGAGTCTCTTACATATGTATTGCTTTAGCAATATTAACGAGCTAGATATTGCAACGTTGATTAAATAGATTCTTCATTGCTTTAAAGTAATGATCCTGATTTTGTGAGAAATAAAAATATTTTTTCTAAAAAAAAGAAGAGGATTGCAATAGATCGCTCTTACAATCTGTAAGCCACAAGTCACTAGGACAAAAAAAAAAGTACATAAATTTATAATTAGCCTTCCTCAATGCTTTAATATAAAAAAAAAAAATTGCACTTGACTACAATTTCTGAGCAACTGTGCACACAGTTCCAAATATATTAATGTGATAAGCCATTCAAACCATGATGCTGTGCCATTTGCCTGTGAATGTTCTGTACATAATTAATTGGATGACTGGGACAGTTTCATTGGTAAATCTGGTTATTTTAATACTGTAATGGGAAGCAATGTGCTGAACTATTAGAGAAGTTTTCTTCCTTTAACCTACATTATGGCATCTAGAGCAAAAGGACAAACCAGTAAAGCCTTTTTTAATCTCGCTCTGATCAAACAGCCCTCTTTCTCCAATCACAGCTTTGTGCGTGATATCTTTCTGCTAGTGTTTCTTATTTAATTAAAACAGACACTGACAGAAGGACATGGATTAGGACTGTAATGATGCATTTACTTAGATTAATCGGAGGCTCCTTTTGGAGTAATGGCTTAAACAAAGAACAAAAGGAAATTGTTATGAAACAGCCTTTTATCCCAGGCAAAGGTCACATTATAAGGTTTTTAATTTTGTCAGCCTCCGTTATATTGGGCCTTGCCACTGGAACATGAGAAGTGCTTCTCTCCCCTTCTCCCTCGAGTCAAGGCAGTTATTATAACACAGCCATTAAAGCTGCAAATTAAAATGTCTGATTTTAAAACGTTGCTTAGCTTTCAAAATCCTCTAATTAGCATGTTGTATATTGTTGTGAAGGAAAGGAACCTAAAATGCTAATGACCTGCTGCCAGGTGACCACACTGCTGTGCAAAATAGTATGGATCCTTTCAAGTAGCAATAATAATAATAATGCCCTGCCTTTACAAATTACCCAGCTCCAGGTCTACTCTGTACCAAATGCTTAAAGAAACAAGCACGCATCCAGCCAAAGATCAGAGTTCAGCAGTCAGCACAAGAGATTGTTGTATGTTAACTGGAAAGATGACCGTAAGACTCTGTAAGGGAAGAGAAAACCATCTGAAACCACCACAGGTACAGTGACACTTGCAAAAGGCACAGAGAAGAGCATAAGCAGAAAGCTTTTACCCTCTCAGGTAGAAACCACAGGTGCACTTGTGGAAATCTCAAGGTGGAAGACTCAGGTAGCTGCTTCAGTGCTTTATTTACAAAAAGGCAATAATGCATGAAAAGACTCCAAACAGATTTATTTTGTCTCCTCACAGTTTCCCATTTATTGTAAGAAGTTCATTGAACATAAAATTAAGCTAAAAACTTCCGAATCTGCATTTTTTGCTCGTAACCTGTGATATCTTCTCTAAAACATTTTACAGGAGGAAGTCTGACAGTGCAACTTGAAAGACTCAAGCAAAGCAGAAAACATTTTCTTAAACCATATCAGACTTGAAGATCTGATTTTTGAATCCTGAGTTTTAGCAAGCTTACTCATTTCCCATAAAATTTTCAAGAAAAATACTGTCATCATAAGTGACAGAATGTGCTGCAACTTCCTTTATGAAACTGGAGCTGCAAAAATATTTATTTAGTCTTCTGCAGATCTCACTAGTAGGAGGTTGAATGAGATGTTAAGAGCACTGCTGGCCTCAATGGCTGCTCGTACATAGAACTCTCCCACACTTCAAGTGATCCCTAAATGACCAGTGAGGACAAAAAATGCAGTGAGGACTGCAAAGGGGATTTTCAGTCATTTTTATCCCTCACTGCATTCTATTGTACTTAGAAGGCCAACAGTCCAGAAACAAAGTCCTGTGTGATTCCAAATGCCAGCACTCCCCAAAGCAATTGTACTACAATCAGTCCCTCCCCAGATACACCACAAGCAAGCCATGTTAAGCAAATATAATATAAAGATGACCATCAAACCCACACATCTACACTCTGCTCTATTTCACATAGTATCCAGATTCTGCCACCTTTTTGTCACTACACTCCCTCAGAGTACAATTAAATTCTGAAAAAAATCAACTTGCCTTTGAAAACAATTACATTTAAGTCACTGAAATGGCCTACATAAAAAACGAAAGTACACTTAATTCCAAAAAAAGTAAATTCAACTAAGTTAGCCCTCAAGCACTTGAGTTGTTTAAAAGTTGAACAAAAAAAAGTCTGGTAAATGACACGCTAGTAAAAACTATGTAGTAACGCTCACTCGCACTGTGGTTGAAAATATGCTGACCTTCACGACAGCATTCTGCAACTCGAAGGTACCACTGCCATCAGCCATTGCCATCCTTTACTTATTTATTTAAACTTAACTGCTACGCTGCCAGAGAAACCAAGTCTTGAGGTAAGAAAACCCATTTCCACAGATACATGCATCATTCACTCGTGTTCCTCAGTTGCCTCTGAGCTGTTAGTTTTTCAAACCATCTCTGTGAGACAGAAAGCTTACTGCTAAGATTATTTATAAAACAAATAGAGTAGCATCAAATGAAGACAAGACTTTGTGCAAAATGACAGGTGGCTCCATTCTTAAAAACTTGCAGCCAGGAAATTCACATTATTTTCATTTGTGGCTGTGCACAAACTGTGTTTGTAGAATTCATTCTAACAAAGTATTTAAAAGTATCTTGCAGTGGTTACTACATTGGCATGCACCATGCAGCCACACCGTTCCCCAAAAGTTCTATTTGTTCCTTGAAATATACAATATACACTATTGCTCTTTTAGTGAACAAGTAATAAAATCTGCATTAGTATCCTACACAGAACGTGAATTCATGCTTTAAGATCAGAGCGGCTTAGATAGCAAATTATCTGCATCATTTCACATTTACTGGCTAGAGACCTGTCCGGGTACAGTCTGCATACAGACAGCATTAGAACAATCAGTGCCTACACGGATGCAGCACCACGTCCTGTGGTTTTTGCTGAATATCCACTTATACTATAAATCAAAGAACAACAGTAATCTCATAATCTAAGACTTCAGTGTAGGAGTCTGACGAGACTCAGGCTGACACAGCAGCAGTAACTGACATGGCACAGTGGAAACACCAGCAATGCAGAAATCATGCTGGTGCGGCGCAGAATAAGAGACTGATTGGTCTCTGATTCATTATGAGTTCAACTGGACCCATCAAAGCACGTCTCTGTCATGATAATCCCACAGACTCTGGAGGCCAATGCAGAGCAGAAGAGACAGTCTACTCTCACCTGAACACAGCTTTCATGCACACAAGGTCAAAATATGCTCTGCACTGAAGTTGGCTTTTTATTTAAGTTGCCTCACAGCTAAGTCACTATCCAGACTTGTATCCAACAGAACCCATATAATATAGAATTATATGGAACCCATATAACACCATATAATGAAAACCAATCCTGTTCTTCAAGTAAACATGCCCCCAACCACTAACACTGAATATACAGAACAGCAATTTTCTCTATCATCATGTACCCTGAAACAAGAATAGTGCATGTATCTGAGCACCAATAACAGCTCTTTAGTTTGTCTCATTGTGTACAGCCTCTCTCAGATTTTTTCATGTACCTTTCTCTACAGGTTCTCTGCATCCTATTCTACCCTGGTCAGTCCCTGTTTGTATTGCTATATGCACAGTTTGTACACATGTCAGGTAAGAGAAATCAGAAGTGTCTGATTTTTTTGGCTTCCCAGAATGCTGTGTTTAGGTCATATAAAGTAGTTTTGTTACTCCAAAAAACTACAGCAATAAGTAACATAAATATTTCATTGAAAGGTCACTTATCATCACTTTATACACCTCTAGAAATTCTTCCTACTATTTAATTCTTCATGCAAAATCAGATATTTTGCCTCATTACAAAACTTCATTCCTACCTGGTTTGTGATGTAATGTTCAAAACAGGGTCCCTTATACATTTCTTACTCTATTTTGGAACTGTTGTCCCTATGAACACACCAATGAGCTTTCTGATCTAACACCCTAAACTCTTCACAACTGCAGCCTTCATTTTTCCAAATCTACTAATTTTTTAAGTCATTAAGATAAACTAGATAAATGAATCACAGTCAGCTCTCTGCTCTTTCAGATATTACTGCTTGCTTTCAATAAATAGTAGAGCTGTTGTATTCCAAACTGTTTTCTGAAAGAAAATACTGATCTACGCAATTCAGCACTGATTTTAACAAGGGGCAGAAATTAAGTCGTTAAACAGTTTCACATTATATGTAATAGTAAAGCTACTCAATACACTTCCACATGCAGATGATATGCTCAATGAGCATTTCGAAAAATATTGATGCATTTTTGTACACAAAAGTAGCCTGCACAAATTATGTGAGAATTTCACTGCAATTAAGTGAAAGGAAAATTACCTATATGCATGCTTGGCTTGAATTTCAGTATAGAAACACATGCTAGGTTTCAAGAGAAACTGGGCCAAACATAACTGCTAAGGGATTTAAGTTTACTGGTTTAAACAACGTGAAGTTCATACACAGGCATCATGCATATATAACTACATAGGCTCACATTCACATACAAAAGATAGCCACGTGGCGATTCTCAGTCTCCCCTCAAAACAAAATTTCCTAGGCACCTTCAAGCATTTAACTTACAATTTTCCCACTAGTCACGATTTCCCAATCAGTGTTGCATAGGAAGGAGGCACAGAGAAGAAAAAGGACTATTTGTGACTCTGTACCCAGCATTCTAATTACTTTTTTATGCCTTGGTTTATCCATGTGTAAAACAGGAGAAACAATACTTTATAAATCACCTTTCTAAACTGCTTTGAGATCTGCTGATAAAACAAGGTGTATGAGAGGAACTGAATTGCTATGCAGTCTGAAAGAGATATCCCTCAAAAGAGGAAAAGAAAAAAAAAAAAAAAGCAAAGTTGTTTTTTCTTTTTCTACCGCTAAAACTTTCAATACCCAATCAAGCAGCCACACTACTGCATTGGTCTATCACAAAGCGGATCAGAACAGACAAATTAATCAAGTCAGGACAGTGAGTGCACTTTGTTTACACGCTATATCCTGTACGTATCTTTCTTAGGTTCAGACTGAAATCCAGCTCCAGCTGCAACAGCTTTCAGGCTGACAGATCCCTCTGGAGCTGTGCCATGCAGAGCTTCAGACCTGGAAGGTGCTGCAAGCGCGCACTTCCACTATGCTGCTCAGACATGTATACATCACATGTTCACACTTTCAACATCCCTTCAAAGGTATACTTGTTGCAGTTTAATAATGTGCAGCATCTAATCTTTGGGCAGCCATTTCTTTTGCCCATGTTTTATCATGATTTTAAGTCTGTCATTTCTGAAGAACGGAATTAAAATACATAACCTGTTAGAAAGGAGATATTCTAAACTACAGTACAGAGATTCATTGATAGTCCATTCTCAAAGAGTTTAGATCAATAGACTTTGCTAATGTGCCATTTTTTATATATATTCATATTTTGGGCAGCATCTAAATTTTTACAAAATTCCCACTGCTGACACAGCCAGCAACTGTTTCACACTGCTGGAAACGAAAGTGGTTTAGATCAGCAAAGTAAAACAAAGTTGAACCACCTAAATTATTGTACTCATTCAGTTTCACCAAGCTGTAAGTCACACACATCAAGAAGTACAAGAAAACATGGTGTGGTTATGAAATCTTGCTGATAATCACAGAGAACAAGCTGTAAAACATGCTTGTTCTGTGACATTTGTGAAAAACCAGATAATCCCTAATGGACTTTGAAAACAAGCTTTCTGATTTTTCATGCATATATTTATATGTTGATACATATACACATATACATTCAGATATGTGTGTGCATATGTATACATGTCTAAGCACACACTCATGTTTAAGCAAAATTATTAGCTTTTCTTCATAGCCAGTTGGCAATGTATTCATTTCTCAGTTGAAAAGAAGGAGGAGGTGCCTGAAAGAGGATACCACAAGTGTAGGACAAACAAATGCCTTAGGAATCAGAGCAGCATTAATGGCAGGAGAATGAGAGAGGCAAGAGCTTAGGAGAGCGCGAGGACTCCCTTCAAAACCCCAGGAACTTCCTACAAGATCTGCATTTGACAGCAAACCTTGGTGAATGTTTCCTTCTGAAGGCCTACTGCAGATAGGAGGAGAGTTGTGGGAAACCAAAGAGTTAAAATTATAAGTTTATACAGAACTTTGAGATAATCACAGAGAAAATGATTAGGTCCTAGACAGAGATTGTGTTTTGCTTTATTTTTGCCCTCAAGCCTGCACCTTTTGTCATAATGAAATGCATACTCAGCCTTCACTTGGTGAAATATTTGTGTTTCCATGCAGTTAAACAAATGGGTTTTTTATTTTCTTTTAAAAATCGCCTCCTACCCATGTTTCCCAAAACAATTGCCATTTGAATATCGTGAACAAACTGGGCAGTAGTCTTCCCTTGCCTCCATTAAAAGTGCTCTTTCCTTATTTCATCGGCCAGAACATACGGGAAAATGACAGGACTTCTCAAATAATGGAAGACATCTGAAAGGAATTCTAATTGCACAGTATTTCCACATTGCCATATAACTCACAGCATATAATTGGCATTTTTAGCACAGACAGGAACAGAAGATCAAGGTAATCTTATTTATTTTACAAACTGATATTCAAGATTCCATCATGTGTTCTTTTTCCTCTATTTTTCTTTTCCTGATTCTTTGCATGAAATATGAAGAACTCACAGGTACGATTATCAGATTTATGGTGTATGCTTGCTATATCACACATTATAGTCTCACAGTTGTTTGCCCTGCAGTATGGAAGATTTGCATAGTGTTTAAATGGGAGAGATCTGTACAAACTATAGTTAAAATATTATTACATTTATATGTTTTTCTATATGAACTAGTAAAAAAAAAATAATTTTATATTCTACTTTAGGGCAACATTTTACTACAATTAAATGAAAAGGCTTAGCTCTGCTACTTCTTTGAAAAGAATCATGACCAAAAAGATACAATTTTAGGAACCATAACCAGAAGATTATAAAGAAATTCTGTCTATTTCCATATGAGGTAATATCACAACCAAATATACTTTGTTGATATTTAAAATCTGTATGTCTTCCTTTTTGTAATTCTTTCATCTGTGTGTGGAATTTATAGAGGAGCTTTGAGAGAGAAAAGAATGAAGCACTTGCCTTTAATCCTGAGGGTTATTTCCTGTTGTGTTGCGTTTTTTTGTTTGTTTGTTCATTTATTTTTTAAATTCATTATCTGCTCCCTTCCCATCACTGCTGACCATCAGTGCAGCACCATACCTCCAGCTGTGAGCTTGAACATACTGCTCCCTGAAGCCAAAACACATGCTGCTTTTCTGATTTAAGAACAAGGGACACTGGACATAGGAAAGAAGCTTAAACTTCCATTTCTTTTGAATCTCAGTGCACTTCTGTAATGCAGTGTATTACAAAGAAACCGAGGCAATATGACAAATTATAGGAGAAGCTGCAGCAACTGAGATTTTAGAAAATTATCACATCTTTTAGAAGCAATACAATATTGTGTCACTTGGAGAAGTAAAAACTCTTTAAATCATGTTTAACATGAGATAATAAACCACAGATATCTAATAAACCACGTACCTAATTAGTAAGATTTTCCTGTTTCTGAGCACATGAAATCTTACGCACCTGACATTACTCCTCTCAGGGAGGGCTATCTCCTAAGAGGAGATGAATTCCCATATGCAGGAAATCCAGTGCATGTTAGGCACGGACAGAAGGAAGGATGGAAGTGAAGGAAGGAAGGAGAACAAATATCAACAAGTAAAGAATAGACTGCCTTGGCACTTGTGCAACAGACTCAGAAAAATAATTTTACAGGAAACTACTTTTCCTCCTTATGAAGTCCAGAGCATACATTTTACTGTATCGTGCATTCTCTTAATTTTCCAAGATTCAGCCTGAGACGCCAGCAGCTGACTACAGGTTCTTCAGTGATGTCTAAAATTAGTATTAAAAATCTTTTAATTTTCATATAGTTTATATATCAAGGACATTCTAAATGGTTACTTCTGTAGAGAAGAACTAGCAGATATCAAGAATCTAAAGGACAGCAATCAAATGTAAACATCTTTCAGACTGAAGTTAGCTTAGCATAGACAATGCACTACACAGAGCAGAAGAAATCTTACAAATTGTGTGAGTCTGTAAGTTATAGCATTATTGCATCAAAGCAGTAGTTTAGGAATCTTATTGCTAACTGCCAGATGTTCTGCGTTATTCCATGTTGTTAGCCATAGCAGTGAATTTCCTACCACTTCGAACAAATTATCCATTCCAATTGAGCACATTTGTGATACAGTCAGGGTAAAGCTTTCTTTTAAATTTGGTCGGTTTTATTCTTCTGCCTTACTATAAAGTAATACTTTATCGTGTCTGGATTTTTGTACTCCTTAAGGTGAAAAAATGCAACTGCTCATTAACACGAGGGTATTAAAAGTGCATTTAACCTAGTCTTTGATGCACTTTTGTTTTATCTATCATATCCAGCTGTAAGCAGAAGAGACAAGTTAGTCCAAGGACATAATGTCTTTCAGGCTCTATAGCACTTAGCAGGTTACAGGGCCTCCAAGGCCTAACAGATTTAACCAAGACTTTTCACACAATCAGGTAAAGAAAGCTAGGCCAGTCAGCAGACACCCCATTCAGATAACAAAGAGAATATTTTAGTGACAATGTGAGAAAACAACAGTAAAAATGGTAAAAAACCACTGAACCATAGCTCCCTTTTTTTCTTTACTAAGAACCACGTTTGCCCATATGGAGTTTGCCCATAATATTTGCTGCAGTCTTCAGTAAAGAGAAAGTCAGTCAGATGAGCTTTGTCATGAGATACCCAGATAAACTCTCCTCAGAAATGACTACATCAGTGCTGGAAAATCTGCGATGTCTTAATTTCCTCTATTCATTTGGGATGAATTCACTGATGATCTCTTAAAACACCAAGCTTAATTCTTGGCATGTCTGTCATCATAACATTGATCTATAACAAAACAGAGCTGTGTTTGTATCTGCAGTTTCACCTCACCATAAAGGCAGTATTTAGTGTACTCAAGGCTGAGTTAGCAACGTTAAAATTTGCAAACAAGGCCTGACTATTAGTGCCTGACATGGCTGCAGTCAGTCACAAACCAGCAAAAAGGTGCAAGGACTGTGAGGTGAACAAATCCAGCTTGGGCATTTGTTAAGGTCATTTCAGTTCTTCAAGTGGCTCTTCTTAAGAGCCCATTACCTCAGCTAAGTCCGCTCAGCAAACCATAATAATGATGAAGATAACCCATCTGAAGAAACCAATTTGGGGTATGGTTTTGAATTTGGACTGGGGAAAAGATGACTACACACCCCATGCTCTTGCTCTTCTCTACAGCCAAGTTTAAATAAAGAAGAATAGTTTTCAATTATCTTGGACCACATTTGAATGGCAAGGGAACTGTGAATGAAAGACATTTACAAAGGAGACTGTTAAACATTAAAGTATAGTATAATCACTGTATGAATTAGTCATAGCCAGTTTAGACACTGTCCAACCCACTTTCCAACCATCTGCAACAAATGTGCTCCATAAAAACAGAACCATATGGAAAACAAGCTAGCAATTAACACAGCTTCTATGCATACCTCTAATACAGCACAGATTTCAAACTTTGAGTGAAACTGACTGCTGAATTACTTCCATATTGCTGCTGTTTAGACCTTGGCAACACATATTTATCCTCACTCACTACAGTATGTCATCCCAAGATACTGCTATATCATCAAAATAAGCATGAAAAAACCACCCACAACTGAGCCATTCATTGTGGTTTATAGCCTCTGTTAATAAAATATTTGCAGATCAAAGTATAACAGACTTTTTCAAAGCTGCATAATATGTTACTTAGCAGTCAGTATCAAAACTAATAGCTAATGCAGGGCAAATCGATTAATTTAATTGCTAATTGGTAACGTCTTGTACTGTTAAACAAAACTGCTTCAGGATTGGGTCCTGAGAGCTTTCTGTTCTCCCAGATTACTTGAAGAGCTAAAGATGCAGCACTTAACATTGCTATCATTTCCCAATAAGAAGGAGGCATGCAGAAAACATAGATCCAAAATACAGAGCCCTAAAAAAAGGCTCGTAGATGATAATTTTATGACTTTTCTTTCATAACATGACTATACTTTATAGCCGTATATGTGTACTAGATAAAGTGAGACTTCCTATAAACAAAAAGATAGGACTATAAGCAAAATGTTTTGTTGCCTTACTCAGTGTAAAATGCAATGTCCAGTATATACTGTATTCTCTTATATCCAATCTATCAGAGCTTTTCAGCCTGGCTCTTTAATACAAGCTACAGGCTTTCGTGCTCTTACACTCAACAGCTCAGCCCCTGAAGCTTGATCAAGGTAATGAAGGCTCATAGACTCATCTGGGTTGACAGGGACCTCTGAAGGTCATCAATTCCAGCCTCCCACTGAATGCAAATCAGGTTGCTCAGGGACTTGTTCCATCAAGTTTGGGAATTCTGTAATGAGGGGGACATTACAAAGGAAAATCAAAGTATTGTACTAGGGAAAAAAAAAAAAAGAATCCATAACTCATTTCTGAGTATTTAAATTCTGAGTATTTAAAAAAATGAAATTTTCAATGCACATTTTCTAGTTTTACTCATATAATAAAAAAACTGGGGAGATTTATGTGTTTTGTTTTGGGTTTGTTTTTTTTTTAAATAACTGGAATTTATTTAATTAAATGAAGAAAAATCATTCTAGTTAACTGAAGTTCCTGTATTTCCTCTGTTATCCAGGCTGTAGGGGAGGGGGAAGGGGAGAGGGAAAGGAATACAGACATCACTTTCCTACAGATCTTCGAATTTTCCAGAGTGGAGCTGCTATGGAAGAAATTATGTATTACGTCAGTCACAGTTTCTAAAGCACTGACATTTTTGAGGTATTCTTCCATAATTCTATATCTTCCACAGGCCATAATGTTCCTAAAGACCAATGACAAAGCACAAAACTAAAAATTTAGGGCAAACTCCCCATGTGAATTTAATTCTGTTCACACAGAAGCTTCTCCCCCCATTAGGCACAAACCAACAAGAAACTGAAAACAAACTCTTCCTTGGTGCTTTTCACTCCTTCAAAAGTTTCAATACTGACAATATTAATAGAGCCCTAAGACAGTAATACACCATCCAAGCTAAATACACTGATGAAATCATGTAGCTGTATGTCTACGTAGAGTGTTACAGTTGCTTATAGGTTCTGTCCGTAGAATTGCTGATTGTGTTTGTTGTATTGAAGCCTGTATGATATTTGGTAGTCGAATTTAAGTGTCAGCATTTCAAGTAGTGTAATTAAATCCAATTTTCATTTCCTCAAAAAAAGAAAGTTCTAGAAAATCTTTTCCTGAAGAAGCTCTTGCACTTGGCCCACACACGGGTTTGCTCACATTAACATAAATAAAAGAACATAAAAACGCATCCTTTAGAAATTCATGGTTTGGGGAGATGTTATGCCCATAGAATCACGCAGTGACAAAGGAGATGGAGCAATTTTAAACAGGATTCTGATTAATGACATTTTTGTTTAATAAAAAGAGGTGATAGGTATATTAAAAAACAGTTTGCAAATATGACTTTAAAGAAACCATACGCTGTTATCCAAAACTGGCTTTTGGCTACTACATTTATTTTCTACATTCATCAGATAAATTACATATTGGCAAAAAAGTCCAAAAATATTCAAATGGTATTAGGACTGCAAAAAATGCCATGCTTTGGAATTAGCACCTAAACTTCCTGCATTCCCCATAAATTCTGACTAATTAAATTCCTACTATGTTATTCCTTTTGTTTTCTTCTCAGCTGCTTTTATATATTTTCACCTGTTTCACTTCCTTTTTTGTTCAAGTAACAAAAAAAGCTTACCCTTACTTGATTGACAGAAGGGAATAACAATGTTTAATTAACATCACTTCAGATGTGACAAATGTTAAAACTCAGCTCAGTCAATAAGGCTCTATGAAAGTATTCCCCCAACATTTTTAAAAGCTTTTTAAGAAAGCTTAGAACACTGTGTTCTTAATTCAAAAGCACATGCCGAGTTAATTATGGTCTTATGCTTTGACCAAAAGTAGGATTTGTGGGATTTTCTTTTTCTTAAGTCAAAGGATTCAAGAGTAATTTATGAATGATACTGAAATAATGCACGACTGAGCTGCTGACATGCTGTTAAGTTTCAAGTTTTTTGTGTTTTTTATTTTTAATGTACTGGGAGGGTCAGCATTAAGTCATGCTGACTTGAAACTCTATTTATAATAAAAACTACATTAACCAAACAATCATGCTATTTTACAGTCTTACTTGCTTTTAGATTGTTGCTCTCGACCATGTTACTTGTTTGAAAGATTTCAGCACAATTTCTGCCACTGAAAATACATCTCCACAGCTAAATAGGTCCCACAACAGTGTCAGATATACTTTCCCTAGTTATCATTTCTTTATGTACTGATGCTAAATTCCTGTCCTCACACCTGTGTGAGCAGTTGTGCTACAGGTATATGGACACTTTCTCATATCTTATGAGGTGCCAGTTTAGGCAACTTGTTCCACCAGGATCTTGTCAGCACTAACAGTTTCAGAGGGGTCACAAATTGTTCAAGGCACATACTTGTGTCCATGAGTATAGTGAATGGCCACAATTTGATGATGTTTAATGGAAGTGCTGCTATCAAGTTCTTCGGTGAATTTCAAAAAACATCCAATTTCCTTTAGATTATTGATCTAAAACGTGATTTCAGGCTCTAACTCACGTGAGATCTGCACATCCCTCCCACACAATAGTCAGCAGGCAGAAAGGGCATTCAGTCTGACACAGCAGCAGTTTCAGAAAGGAAGAAACAAGACGGTTTTCTCCCTGACCTTCCTCTTTCCTCTGGGATATACTCCTCAACTGACATAAAGCAGACTGAATCACTGCAGGGCCTCCCCCAGCTCCGGCCCAGCACTCCTCCAGTCTGAGCTTGGTTCGGGACATCTTCCCTGAATTTCCCTCGCTATTGTAACAGTTTCTTTCTTAACTTCTATCATTAATAATAAACACTAATAATCATAAGCATTAGTGCAATGCAGTCTGAAAATCATTTCTATTAGGATGTTTTTAATGCCCTATAAAATTATTTCAGCCACATATAGTTCTCTAAGAAATGGCAGAATTGGTTATTCTCTAAGAAGAGGGAATGTGGAATTTTAATATGCATTTAGTTTGATCATAATATCATGAACCCTTGCCTAATAATTTTACAGTTTTGCCCAATTTTGTTTTACAATCCCTTGTTCTTAGTGTTTTATACCCTTTTAAGAAATGAACAAAGGAATTAAATTACAGCACAAATACACATTGTGATATAGTAGATATAATGCAAATTAAGATGAAAAAAGAAAAAGCAATGGATGAGCATAAACTTATACCGTGTCTTAAAATATTTTCTGTTTTAGCTCTGACAACTCAGTATTAATATTTTGTATGCCTTAGTTCTACTAATGTATATAAAGCATATTTATAAACATATACTATCAAAAGTACTAATCATTAAGATAATATCAGTAAATCTTTAAGCATTTTCTCTTCAATTACATAGAAGAGAGAGACTGCCAATACTCCTAAAATATTTGTGATGGTGACCCTCTCTACTTTCACTCAATTATTTCAGTGTTATGCTTGAATAGATGAAGAAGAAAAAGGCTTATTGATTATTCAGTCAGTGATGTGTCTTGGATAAACAGAAAGTAGGTTTGCCACAGAAAATATCTACAATGAATTCAAGATAATTAGAGAGAAAAAAAAAATGTCAAACAACTCTTCATTCATCTGCTACAGAAGTTACTGTATTTCTAGCCCAGAAAAAACAATTATTCAGACATTGCCTACTCCATTTTCTATATTGTCCCCTTCTGATGAACAAGAGACCTTTTAACACAGATGCGGTAGTCTTGCTTTCCTTTCTGTTTTCTGCCCATAAAGACATTGCCCACTCTTGACTGACACTCAGAAACTGAAAAGGCTCTATTTACCCACAGAGCAGAGGCTCCTCAGGTCACACAGGCCTCTCCTCTTCATCTTACCCCACCAAAATGCTTCGAACTAGACCCAAAAGGAACAAACATTATGAGTGTGGAGGTAGATTAAGTTCCATTTCCACTGCAAGACCCATATGCTTCCTGAATTTCCAGCATTTACTTGCTGGATTCAAATCAGAGACCTTTGGGATGACAGAATCCATTTACAATTAAATATTTCCTTTGCAATCCAATCTTATGGGGGGCGGGGAGGGGGGCGGGCACACACAACCAATCAACTAACTACTAATCAAAACAAAACAAAACTGCTGACTTACAAGTGATGAATCAGCATTTACTATTACAGGGAAAGAAGAGGGAACAATCATAAAAGTAATGAGACAGACCAAACGACCAAACCAAAACACTTTGTCTAGTCCAGAAATGGAAGCCTTACTATGAAACACAGCAGGAAGAACATTGCCCTTCAGATGCTAACTTTCAGCTGCACCACGTTCAGTGTACTTTTGTTGCTAAGCATCTCTTGTGTATCGCTGGAACTTACAGCTGCCTTTTTACACTTAACAGGACACACGTGATGTGGAAAACAAAGCAGGTACATGAGAATTGAAGCTGAGAGATTTCCCATTGAAAACATACCGTACAGAAAAAGAGATTCAAGCAAGTTATACCTACAGATATCAGTAAAAAACTCTAAGTTAAGGAAGTAGAGCAGAGAAGTTGCTACATACAGTTGCTCACTGAGGTAAAACAGATTTGAAAAGAACTAGCATACATTACCACCTAAATAACTAGTTTTATGCCTCTTATAAGCCTTTCTTATTGAGTGAAGTTGAAACAAGAGAGGTTCAGACCAGACCATAAGAAGAAACAAGCCGTGGGACAGACTACCTGGGGAGGTTGTACTGTCTTGAATCCTTGGAAGTTTGTTGAGACTGACCCAGATAATGCCCTGAGTAATCTGATCAGACCTCACAGCAGTAGCTTGAACTAGAGAACTCTTGACTGTCTTCTAAATTGAATTATTGTGCAATCTTCGTCTTGAGGCAAATATCAGACAAAAGTGACAAAGCAACACTGGGACACCACAACAGATATGAAAGTCCAGCAGCCAAGGCACTCAGTATTACCTGAAAGCAGAAGCTTTCAGCAAAGTACTCTGCAAAGCGCACTATGATAATTACCACTCTAATGCAGTAAGTAAAGTAAACACAGGGGACAAAACAAAACTGAATTTTATAATATTGTTCAAAGAATATTCTATCTTCTGGTAAATACACTGTTGCATTAGTGTACTTAAGTCTTGAAGGTTTTGGTGCAGAGGCAGAACATGACAGGTGATAGCACACTGAATGACAAGTGACTTGGTTAACTGTGATATGTAGACTGGAGCCTGAACGAGGCTTTCAGACTGTAACAGATGTTGTAGAACTTCAGACAGCTGGCCACAGCTTCTACTGCTGTGCTTGCAAAAGCTGTACACAGACAGACAGCAGAAACAAGACACCTAGATGGTGTAAGATCTCTGCATATCTGTTAAGTTCTCTCTGTCTAGTTCTATTAAAAAGAAGGCACCTTCATGTTGTACCTCCTTCTAGCAGACAAAAAGAATGCAGTGTCAATGTTTCTGAGGACTTAAAGCAATTCCCTTCACACTATGCATGGTTGATATGAATACATTAACTTCCCTGAATTTGTAACATTCCTTTGCGGGGTACTGCTTCTTTACACGTACATAGTTCACATTGCTATTCATGCTTTCTGCCCTTTACCTAATATTTTCATGTAAGAGAATATAGCTCAGTGGGTCACAGACTTGGCAGAGTCATGATTGTCTCGAAGCAGCGCCCAAGATTTTATGCTCAGTTCTTTTCTCATGGAGCTGTGCCCTTCTCCCATTTTGCTATTCAGGCACTTAGACCACCATCTTACATATTTTATCATTGGAGTTATTCAAAAGATCGCTAGTCTTTTGGAAGTAATTTCTTCTTCCATTGCACAGATCCACAGGGAGAGCTTAGCCTTTATAGTAAAAATCCTGATGCTAAAATCTACTTTTTTTCAAATTAAAACTAGATCCTCTAGTCAAAATACTTAGATTGCATTTTGAACCTCTTTGAACAAGGATGCATGGAGTATTTATGACAATATATCACTAACAGAATCCTCTCAAGAAATTCAAACCTCTCATGAATTGGTCAGAAGGAAGTTTGAACTATATTTCAAAAGCTCTTTATGAAAGCAATACGTAAGATTGCTTTCTTTTCTATCTGTATTCAAAGATTTCAATGTAAACTACTCAGAGAGAGAAGGAATCATTCATCAGTTAATTGTTTGTTACAGAAACAACTCTATATAAAATCTTTCCGACTAAGGTGTGAACCAGTAATTCTAGTCATTGTTCTAATATTGGTCTTGCTAGCAAAATCTAATCTCATCTGTAAAAAGATGATTTTTTTACTTAAGCAGTGGTCTCCTTGTCATAACATAAACCTTCCTCGTTCCTATATATCTCCTGTGACTTGATAATCAACTAGCTCAATTGTATTTACACTATTCCTCATGACATGATTGACTCTGCCTTTGGTCTCTGTTCTTGCCCTCTGAGATCCCCTAGAATGTCCTTTCTGTCACATTCACAATGACCACTCCACTCAAAGACATAACAGCCTTCAATCTGATCTTCTCTAGTCTTAGTCAAATCAGCTTCCACTCCCAGATTTCCCTCTCGCTTCAGACAGCCACTGCTCCCTTTCACCCTTCATACCATTTCCACCATTCCTCTCTTGGCAGAAACTGATCTCAGTTCTTTCTTCCTACCTTAACTGACAAATCCAAACATGTCATTCATTTTTCCCTTTAGCTAGGCAGTTAGCAAACTTTTTAGACACTTTTTCATTCTGTCTCCTTCTCTATGGCTAAAAAGCTGTACATGCAGTATCAGCCATTCCAGACTCTTCTACTTGGTGCCTTTTGTCAATTTCTATTTCTTGGGATATATAAAATTTCTTATATTTCCATGCATCAGAATTCTGAAAGAACACTTAACAAAGACAACATCTGTGTATTACGAAACTGGGAGACTTGAAGGACTTCACTTGACAGTCCTTAGCACACAGATAAAATACTAAAATAGAAATTTGTAAATGTGACGTCCTTAAAGTCACAAATGCCCAGAGAAATGCCCATAAGAGTGCATTTCAGGGCCAATGATTTGATTAAATCATTGTCTTACCCTTAGCAAAAATCTACCAAGTGTATCTTGGAATTTTAAAGTTCATTGCATGCATCCTTGTTTTAGTTAGGCTTCAGCAATAGAGTAGAAATGGAAGCAGATAATGGACCATCACAGCAAAGGCAAGCACCTGAGCAGAAGAGCTCTCTCACACGAAGTTGGTTTAAAATAATTTCTTCCCTGTCTTTTCAGTTGAAAGTGTTAACTACCATATGTAATTAACTCAACACTGAAGACCTTGTAGTACTGCTCTCCTGTAAAAGGAGCATGGCACAGAACCATTATTGCTACGATGCTCACATCCCCACTGTAGAAATACGTACTTGAAAACTCACCATTGCACCCTTCTATATTTGTATTTTGCAGCACAGCCACAGATCACTAGAGGAAACAGGAAACATTGTGCTAACATGACTATAGTTTTGATGAATAAAAACCATAACCCCCAGGCTAAGCTGCCAAATAAGTAGTGAATTAATTTCTGTAAAGTACTCCAATATTACAAAGGTGTGTTGAAAGGTGTCTGCTCATGTTTCAAATTAAACGCACTGCTGGTCAGCATTAGCACCTCAGCTTTGAACAGCAGCCATTTGCCTATAACACTTCAGGGGCTGGGAAAAACGGATTTGCCGTTCACACTGGAATAATTAGAACATGTCAGGAAGAATTAATTTCCTCATTTTTCAAAAGGATACACAGAAATTACCATGTTATTATATGACAGGGTCCCTTGGAGAATTGTATTAAATTTAATTTCTAGCGCAGCCCACACAACAAATTAAAGTCATAAATAAGATGGAAAGAAGCGGGACGCAGAGCATATGTTTATGGCAATGAGTGAAGCCAAGGGACCAGAAACAACTATCTTCATTTCATTTTATTTAAATCAGCCAGACACTGTGTATCTGAATGACAGCACTTGTTAATGGTGCTGAGATTATAGGCTCCTTAATTTTAGGAAACAGAAGCAGTCAGTCAGTATTTGAAATGGTATTTTTTCCCTACAATACAGATATTAGTTTATATTCACTCCCTTTCAAGGCAGTTTCTCATGGCCCTGAAGCAATGTGCTAGTTCATAACAAGAATGTACTTTCATTTTAATTGTTTTGTCTTGGTTACAGAGGAGAGGTAGCACAGGATAATTTAACCAGAAAAAGTGTCTGATAACTGAGAAAACTAAATCTTTGAGAAGGCAGAATACTCCAAGAGTGAGAAAGATTAAGGACATGGCCAATTTCTACCATGATTTCTTTCAACACAGTATCTAAGTGTCAGAATCTAAAATCATTTTCTACCTAAAAACAATCTCAAATGACAAAGTGCAAAAGAATTATGCAACATTGCTTCTTGCTAACACTGCAAGCAGCTGAACTTCAGAGCAAGACGTACCGTTCCTACCACACCTCAAACTCCTAGCTCTCTCCCCAGAGCCACGGAGCCATGTGAAATCTTCTGCCCTTTGCACTCGTGAGGGCCTGTAAAAGCAGTCATGTTACACAACACTGAAGTCAACCCAACTGCACTTTAATAACATTTATAAAAAATTAATAAAGGTTTATAAAATATTAACGGTACTTTAACTTATTTTAATACCTCCTTCTATATTATTCTTTGCACATTTCAATTTTTAATTGTTGTGAAACCTATGCATGAAGATGTCAGAATCAGCACGAATTACACTGAACATTCCCTCTTGTCTCTATGCATCTCTCGCAAATGAAACCTGTTGTTCGAGCTTCTGTACACATAAAGGCATGACAAATGCAATGAAATATAGTATTTCGAAACACTCAATTCTGGAATACACATTGGCATAAATTACTCCTCCTCTGTAGTAGGAACTGCTTCCCCCTACCATACATAACACTGGATGAAATAGCCTTGGTTTTAAACATCAGAAACTCTTTCAGAAGCTCTCAATATTATTTCCCTTAGCAGGAAACAAGTGTTACTCAACATGATGGCAGGCAATAAGAGAACTTAACTGAAACATTCAAAATGACAGAAGAAATAATGGCATAAATAGAGAGACAGAAGTCCATTTGTGGACAAGATATTAACATTTTCTTATTGATACCTGTATAGTTTCTTATTCATGAACACATTTTCTGTGACAAAGGATTAAAAAAAAAAAAACAGCAAAAACCTCTAGAAATAACTCATATACCTCAATAGATTCACTATGAACAGCCAGTTTCTGGCT
This sequence comes from Centrocercus urophasianus, assembly GCF_019232065.1. NCBI lineage: Eukaryota > Metazoa > Chordata > Aves > Galliformes > Phasianidae > Centrocercus > Centrocercus urophasianus. Next base: position 4,779,733 of record NW_024884586.1, read on the forward strand.
TAGAAGCATTTTATCCTGCTTGTTAGCAACAGACAATCTTAAAAAGAAAAGAGTTTGCACACTTTAGGAAATAGCTGCCATGGATCTGAGCACTCCCTTGGGTGCAACAAACTTTAAATAATTTGTGAATCAATTAACTGGCAACTCTCTACATAACACATATTTCACACTCCCAGGTCATTGCATTATCAACTTGATAGGAATCATAACATTTTGGAGAAAAGTTCATAATTGAAATAATTAATTAATTTAACTGGAGCTTTTAGTTATGCTAGCATTACGCAGCTGTAAAAGAGCAGTGATCAATTAGCTGTTTCTCTGACAATTTTCTTAAATTGGTAGAAAACTTTTCAGCTTGCAAAGCACTTTACATTCATAGCCTTTTAAAGTTGTTCTAAACTCAAAATGCTCAAAATCTGTTTATACCACTCTGATGCAACAAAAACAAGGGTACTGTAGAATTGATTATTACATTGCAGCAGCAGATATTATGCAGTTACCCACATTCCTTCAGTCACAACAGAAAAGAATGATATTTAAATGAGGATAAATACGCTTTCCGGAAAAATGGGCATAACCAAGACAAAAATGATAGACTCATATTACTGAATTTTCTTATTTCTAACACTGATAATGAGTGATGTGTAAGAAAGCTGAAGCATTTAGTTGAGAAATGCATCAGTATTGTAGGGAAAAAAGCAATTGCAAAGTGTAGAGAGGGAAAGTTTCCATTAGAATGGTGATATGGTGATAGCAGAACTAGCACCTCCCTATAGAATTCCTTTACAATTATGAGAGGCTAATATAGAATCATGAGAAAGATTAAAATAACGGAAAACCTACCCTGCAGTGAAGCAGCCAAGTGGCTTACTCTATAAAATTTGTTGAAGAAAAAGACTTTGTAACAGAATTTGGTAGCATTTACATTGAAAAGGAAAATATGATAGCAGGATTTTCCACCCATATAGAAGTCTGTGGCTAATTAAAACTAGAATTATAGCATACAGCTCAATAAGTGAGAAATATTAAATGCCAAGATAAATTAACAAAAGAGTGTGGTATATGTGCTATCATTGTAAATTCTCCAGTGAGGCTACATCCCACAAAGGCTAGGAGAATTGAGGGGGTCTTGTATGGCCTGTTTTATGACAGTCACACTAAACAATAGCTATGGTCCCTCTAGTTTTGGAGGTAAAGAAGTAATTTCATTTACTGATAAGAAAAACAAGATATAGATGTGTCAAACAGCTCACTCAATGATATGAATGGTGATACCAGGCAAATTTAGAAGTCCTGCTTCTCAGCCTGCTACACCAGGTTTAGCTCACTGCGTTACAATACTGCCATACAGACACTTCAAACACTAGGAAGATGTCTGATTTTAATCAGTATAACAATTGGTATTTTTAAATGACAAGAAATAATTTTTTGCAGTAGTTTAAATCAATTTTCCAAAATATTCTATCTCCCAATATGTTTGACAAAATGCCACAAACCATGTTTCAGTATTCGGATCAATTAGTTTCTAAATTGCGATCCTATAAATAAACAAAGTAAAGCCTGCCCTCTTTGATCATCATAGGGAATTCATTTATCCTAAATACACTAAGCTAAAATGAAGTATTTTCAAAAGAGTAAGGAGTAATTAGATACTTGAACAACAACAGAAAAAAAAGAATGATAATGAAAATATTTTTAGAAGGATTATAGATTTTGTACTTGCATTCAGCTTAACATAATTGAAGACATGTTTAGGACCTGGAATCAAAGGAATTGCTGTATTTTAAACTCAGGTTCATATATGTATTTTAAAAAAGACTAGTTTTTCAACTATTCAGCAGACCATAGTATATCAATTACCTTAGAGCAATTATTCAGGAGCCTTAGTAATTTAATCTTTATCATCTTCCTCTTCTTCTTTCTATCAAGAAATTGCTTTCTAAATATACCACCTAGTAGACTCTGAAGGAGAACAGGAACTAGAAAATATTATGTGAATCAGAAAGTCTTTTGGTGATTCATATGGAATGTTAATGTCATGAATCCATTGCTAAATACTCATCAGACCATCCCTCATGGCCCTATTAAAAGCATTAAGTATGTGATTTATTCTGTTCTAGTCCAACACAAACCTGTCTCTGTGCAGCCTTAGGATATATTTCAAATCCAAGCATCAGAGAGCAGTCCTTACATTTATTGTTTTTCAAAATCCTAGATGGCATTCTTTGAAGACACCTGCAGAACTCAATCAAAAATGGTGAACTATTTGGTATGAAAGGAAAAGCCCTTTTCTGAGAGCAACAGAGAGCACTAGATCAGCTCTAGAGAGCATTAAGGAACTTGAAGTCTAAAGGTAAGAAATCTCAACCATCTTGGGAAGTGAAGTGTTAAGCAACAAGAATTCTTGGCAACTCAGATGACCACCTTAATCACAAAAACTAAAATGCAAACTTGTTTAAACTATAGTCTGCAGAAAGATAGATATAGTTATATGGAAAACTGAGCAAAAAAGCAGAAGCTTGACTCAAACACTGGCTCCCTCCTCAGCTGAAATGTCCACAGTAAGGTAAGAAAAATAACATGAAAATATGTTTTACAACTATGTTTTACAACTAATTCATTGTACAACAGTCCAGATGATCTAGCTCCTAGGATTACGAGCATGGCTCCAAAACACAAGCGTGGCTCAACTGTCAGAGACACCAGAAAACCATAATTCTGTCAAAGCTAAACAGGAGTCTATCCTATACCACTCTCTCTTCTCTGGCTGAAAGCACTTAGCACACAGCTTCTCTTAGACAGGGCTCTTCAGCCTGGTGAAGAGGCGGCTTTGAGGAGACCTTACAGTAGCCTACCAGTACCTGAAAGGGGCCTACAGGAAAGCTGGGGAGGGACTTATTATAAGGCAGGTAGCAAGAGGAGGAGGGGAACTGAGAGACCATTTTATACTAGATATCAGAAAGAAATTCTTCACTGTGAGAGTGGTAAGACACTGGAACAGGTTGCCCAGTGAGGCTGTGAATGCCCCTTCCCTCGAAGCATTCAAGGCCAAGCTGGATGGGGCTTTGAGCAGCCTCAAAGGGACCTAGAGGGAGGTGTCCCTGAGTAAAGGGGGGCTTTGGAACTAGATGGTCTTAAAGGTCCCTTCCAATCCAAACCATTCCATGATTTTTCCTGTCTTGACAGCTCAGAAGTTCAGTCAAATCCCAACACCCTTACAGGCCTTCACTTTCCAGTATGGATCACAAACATTTGCTTGCTTGTTCCTAACAAAAAAATAAAAAATTGTTCATAAGCATTTGACACGTATTTCACTGAGTCAACACAAGGTCCTAAAGTATTCTACCACCAGAGCTGAAATATCTCTTTTTATGTATAGAATTCAAGAGGCATGGGTATTGTCAAAAAGCATTAAGGATTGCTAAGAACGTTCTCCATTCCTACAACCTGCTCTAAATCAGCTGTTCTAATACTGCTTTTCTAGTCTGAGATAGATTTGCTGATGGGGTAAAAGAAAATTCGTACTGTGTAAAAAGTTCAACATTTTCACTCTGTAAACTGAAATAGAGAAAGAAAGTCTTTCAGCAAAGACCTACAGAACTTCATGTTGATGACTTCTGTCTTCATATATTGCACATGGAGTCTACAAATTCACTGTTCACAATTTTTCTGTTTCTATGAGTATCATGTTGCACTCACTAACCATAAAACTCACAAACATCAAATAGGAGATTGTATTCTGCAGTGACATCTGTGTTCATCTGAAGATCTCAAAGAACTTTGGAAAGATGGATCAGCATTGCCTTTATTTTGTAAGTCCAGAGCTCAGAGGGTTTATGTGACCCATTCAAGGACACACTAGGATATAGGAGAAAAAAGGAGCACCAAGGCACCAATTGAATATCTGAATTAGGAGCATAAACTCTTCTATCATAAACTATGAAAATAGTGGAAAGCAGTGCTTCACTTGGGAATCTGGAACTGACATCTGGGGGCCTTATCTATTGACTGTGCAGTCCATTCCAAAACTTTACAGTCCAAAAGGGACACACTGATTCCCTGCTCCTATGTGGATTATGACCTACGAATCTTTTGTTGGGTTCAAAGTGAGAATTCATGAAAGTTTAAGGAAATGGACTGGGGGAGTAAGGGAAGGTTGCTTTTTGGTTTGTTATTTTTTTATTGGTGGTTTTAATGTTGCTTTTGTTTTGTTTTTAACAAAACCAATTGACCATTTTTTTGGTATTCATGATTTTAGAGAGTAATTTTGTTTCCTTCTTGCATCAGGTGCTCATTTATGAATATATTTTAGAAATAAAATATAACAATACATAATAAAATAATTTTAATCCTGGAATTCTTTTCGGGCACTAACCTCAATAAAACGAAACTCTTCCCACAAGTTCGCCACTCTTTATTCCTTCACATCCCCTATTTTATGTTTCTTGGAACAATTAAAGCATCAATAATCCCTCATAATCTCATTCTTTAAGTACACGTTGTTTCCTTTTAGACTTACATAAATGATAACATAGGCCAGTCTATCAACTACTCTCAGCCCTTCTAGTGCGAAATTTTTCTCATGGAAAAGATTGATAGCAAGGAGGCTTCCCTACTTACAAAACCAAGATTTTCTTAACAAAAGACATGATGTGACTCAGAATGTAATTTCCACTTGAAGTAAGTCACATTGTTATTTGGCACTTTTCATTAATGTGTGAGAAAGAGTCCGTGTCATGGGAAACAGGCTCCTGGTTACCTCAAAATTCTTCAAGATAAAAGAATAAAAGTCAAATGGATATATTTGATTAATTAATTAAGTGATTAATTAATTGCAAAGATTATTTTAAGGGTGATACCTTCCTTTATCTGTTGCAAAGTGCCCTTTTGATAACATGGAGATGAAAGCACCATTTTAAGACCATCCAGTAAAAAATTCCTACACTCTATGATTATTTTTTGTAATAAAATGTAATAAGAAGCCAGTTTCCCAAGAAGTAAGAACATCATCAGCACAGAGCACGTTTGTTAACCAAAGATGACCATTTCGCATTCATTTTCAACTACTAGAATAAATAACCAGAAAAAAATTGTCAAAGTATTCAGGTAGCTGGTGAAGAGCACTCAGTTTGTGAGGTCCGTCAGGAGTACTTTTGACCTGTCCTTGATCAGCAGTTCCACCACAGTTCTCTTCAAGTCACAATGAAAACCAGATACACTCAGATACACCAGATACACTCAACTAACGTGTTTCAGATCTCCCAAAGCCTGATTTGTATTTGATAGATTATATCAAATATTACAAGTTTGTTAACAAACTTGTTAACTTTAGCATAATAAAATAATTAACATAATAATTTAACTGTCTTTAATAAGGAGTTAAATCACTAGCATGAAGTATTAGGGGCCAACTGTTCAGCAGTCTGGCTATAAATCTCTAGAATACCATCCACTTTCACCTTGAGACTGTTCTAAAAGTATTCTACCGTGGATTTGTTGAAAAGTCCATCAAACTAAGTGTTAAGTAGAAAATCAGAATCTGAACTACAAAGATTTCATTTCCTCTGGAGAAGAGTCTGTTTTCCAAAAGTTGTTTTTTTTTTTTTAAGAATATCTACTAACATTAAAAAACTGACCTCCTGAAATCTGTAATAAAAGTGCAGTTGTTTATTGCAGTGCTAGGTTTTTCCCTTCTTTTTATTTCTCCCTCTTGCTTTGGGCTGTCTTTTTGGTTCATTTGCTTGTATATTATTCCTATATTTTATAGTTATGTCTGAAAATATATCTATAATATGTAGATTTTTATTAATCACTTGTTAATTCACATAGGTTCAAAATGTGGGTTGCACATACAGTGTGGTCTGTTGAGGTGAAAGACAGGTTTTTACTCACCCAAGTTTCTAAGTGAATGCAGAGGTGTTGTAGACGTTATTTATGGGGGAGCATGTATGTCAACTCATACTATTGCGTTGCATTAAACACCAGAGAATGCAGGTTCAAAATTCAATGAGATATTTTCCTGTACTTGAAGATTTACTTCTTTGCAAAGTGGCTACTACACTGGTGACCAGTATTTCCACATGCATAAATAGGTAGTACTTTAAAATCTTACTATTCCCAAGATTTTTTTACATCATTCTTTGTCTCTGATGAATACTTATGGCTTCTCAGATGCTCATTAGAAAGATGTTGCCCATTTAGAGTATTAAATAGTTGTCTCTGGAGGTTCTTTTACATACTAAAGATAATGAAAATACAATATATCTCTTTCCTTTGTGAGTAAATTTTGTGCTTTTCTATCATCCAAATGCAATAAAGCTTGGTCAAACAGTACTAAGAATTTTCCCATTTAATGTCTAGCCTACTTCAGGAAGTTATTAGTTTCCTTTGATAGTGAGCTGTATTTCCCCTCTTATCTTAGAACATTCTGCAGAATGTAATGCTCACTAGCTGTATTTTGTGATCCAGGAAGAACACTGGAGAACTCTTCCACTGAACTACTTTTATGTCAGAAAGAATATTCATTGGCCATTCACAGTGCTCTAATAAGGTACAAGGAGAATTGTGAATTACATCTTTCTTCATTCATGTAGAGCCTCTGCAATGAGAGCACCTTGAAAAAAAAATTGTGAGTATATGTACACTGAATAAAGACACCAGTACCAGTTGTAATATGTTCCTGTTGCTGCAATTGCATTTTGCTCCGAGTGACCAGTTACAAAAATTAAAATCTCATCAGCGCACAAAACACAGAACTTAATGCAAGATCTGTTGTTTTTCATGTAACAAGATGAAGTTTTGTATCCCACAGAGAACAAAGGTTTGGGGCACCTTCTTTAAAAAGAGAGAGATTCTATTCAATCTAATCAATACAGCTACTCTGTCAAAAGCGGAGAAATGAGACTCACAATTGAGAAAAACAGAGAGCAGTCTGTTAAGCACACTGAATGAGCAAGAACGTGTAGTGTTCTCATCTCAGCCGCGGGATTTACCTTTTTCAAATTCACTTCAAAACTGGAAGTTGTGCTTGGCAGTCACTTTGTGTTCTAACAATGATGAGGCCTAAACACCCAAAGGTAGCTGAAAACTGCAAGTACATTTCTGGCAATGACAGATTAGCAATTCCCTCCAGCTGAACATTTTCAAAACAAAACATTTCACAGTTCTGTTTTATCAGAAAACAAAGGGGGTGGGGGGAGAGAGAGAGAGAGAGGTTATTGATTTTCCTCCCTTATAAGAAGGTTTCCAGCTAATAAATACACTTGTTCTTCAAACCTTTATCATCTTTTCAGTGTTCTGTCCATTGTAGAAGTGATCTGGTACCATACCAATTGATGGGTGCTAGCTTATGCCTATAGCATCTTTTGATTACGATTTCATTTAATTTCTTGTTGGATGACATGTCTAGGCACAACTCCTCTATGTAGTTCCTTGAATAGGTACTACAAGTTAAATGAAAGGAATAAACATAAGCTGAGCAATTTTATCCTTTGCTGCATACAGCAAAAAGAACAACAGAACTTTGTTCTCCACTTTTGAATATTTAAATCAATTTGAGTGCAATGAATCAGGCACTGCAATACAAGCACATTGTGCTAGGGAAATCTTCTCTATTAGTGTCTCACAATTCCTAGATCTTTAGTTTTACTACAGTGCCCACAAGGACAGCTTTTACAGATGTACTAGGAATCTGACTTTTCATTACTACTATTATTATTATGAGCCATGAATGTAAAAGTTAGTGAATCCCCTCTTTCGTATGTCTTTTTTTTTTTTCAAATACGTAAGTCATAGATGTACAGAAACATTTGAAAATATGAACATGAAAGACTCAATTGTAACAAGATAAAAATGAGTATTCCTTTAAACAAACTAGAAAGGTTTATTCTAGTTTTTAAACACTTGCAATTGGCAACCCTGGAACTTACTGCACACCTTATTTTCTCATCAAAGAGACTGGGCTCTTCCTTGCAAAACAAATACATAGGCTTTTGCAAACATAGAAATTTTTACTTTCTGAAGAATCACCACTTGAAACATTCCAGATGAATCCATAAAGTCAATAAATGTTTTTGGCTTGAAGCATATAACAGATGCAGCCAAACAATTAGAAAAGGCCAAAATATATTATGCAAATTGGATGTATTTAGCACGAACTATCTGCAATTTCTATATAAACAAGTGATTAGAGTATTCCCTTCAAAGGCCAATGTGATTAATGCAAAAACTTCATAAATTCACCTACTGCCTAATGAAGTATAAGTATTTTCACTAAGAGTTATCACAAGTAATACATTAGTTATCTATAAACAATAAAGATTTGAATGATGTTACAACACCTGCACATTTTATCGATGGCTTTGTAGAATATAAGAAAAAAAAAAAAAAGAAGAAGAAAACCATTATCACCTTGAAATATTCACGATTAAAAAATAATCACTTTAACATAGGTAACAGTGGATAGGACTATGGACACATTAACAGGCTGAAAGACTTCTTGAAATTCTCCACCCAGGCACACTAAAGTATGTAATGATGAGCATTGATACCATTCTCTAAACTGGAAGCAATGACAGAAGAAGAATCTGACTGACCATTTGATAGTTTATTGAACTGAGACTTTTTTAAATTTTGAAGCCCAACCACAGACGTTTCAAAAGACATTTTGCAGGCAAATACAGGCCAAGTAACACATATGAAGGATTCGCTACTGTCTGCGGAGTAAATAAGTCAAAATAAACATTCACATGGAGAAAGGCCTAGAAGGAGCTCGTATTTCCTCATTTGTATGCATTTTAGTCAGGCCCTAAATGTAAGCTGTACGTCGGGTTGGTTTTTTTTTTGTGATTTCATAAAATGTTATTAAACTGTCCAGTGTGGTGATAGGTACTATATGATGCTGCAAAACATTTACTGTTCTCAAACCCTAAGCGCTCCTGAGGCAAACGATCACTTCCATCTGCAGCAGGGAGCTGGATAAAAAATATAAACTAAATTGTAGCGGAAAGACAGCAGGGAAAAAGGATCAACTGCCACAATTTATTGCTGTAGTTTAAATGGTGCGGCAACTTTAACATGGTAGCACAGACAGGGCACTTATAGCAATATTATTCTTGTTAGAGCACTGCACTGTCAGAGAAAACAAAAGCTCATTCACAGATGTTAAATATAGTAGAGAAGACGTAGGGAACTGATTTGTACATCATGGCAAAATGGGATATCCTTCCCTTTCCTGTTGTGATCCGTACAGGAACGTAACAGACAACCACTGAATGTGGCCCACTGTTCCAAAGCAAGATTAACTGAGATGCTCCGTGGCAAGCAAATAAATTTGTTTCCAGTGAAGTAACTATTCTTATAGAATGTCACTCCTTCTCACAGCATAAAGAGACAGGTATGGCGTTCAGTAAAATGCGGTTTTTATTCCTGTGTTCTTGACGTGAAGAGATATATGACTTACTCAGCTCCTTTGAATTATAAGCTCTGAGATCATGGGGGTTTTGTTTGTTGTTTCTCTTTTTTAAGGAAAAAAAAAAAAAAAAGAATGCTATCACTGTCACTATATAGTAGCTAAGTGACTAAAAAAAATGGGAATACTATTTTCCATTCAGTGTAACCCTGTGCAAGAATCTGAAAGAGCAGCTATTCATATAAAGTACCCAGAAATATTGCAGTCTTTGCTTCTATATTTTCAAAAGCTAATCCTACCTAGATTTGAGGTACTCAAGCATATCTATAGCAAGTAACTGTGTGACAAGAGATCCAAATATGACAAGAATTATTATCTAAAAAGAAAAAAGAGAATCTATAGCTCTTTGTAACATCTAATATTCTTTAGCATTTCGAGTAATTAGCAGCTTATTTCAAAAACATTTGAATAGTTAACAGATTTGATAACTATGGTTAATCCTCATTAAAATCACGATTACAAGATATAATTACATGTAAATAAGAAAAATGAATTCAATAAAACTCTTACCCTTTTCAATGTTGGGCACTATGTTGGGAATCATACAGTACGTACAATTAGATTTACATTGCTAAGCTAAAAATATTGGTGAAGATCTAAAAATGACGAACAGTGCCTTTTAAATTAATGTCTTATTAGTTGAGTGAAGTACACTGACAAAGAATAATTTATGCTTATTCAAACTGCTCTCGACATCTTCAGGTGTTTCCAAATGAGCTCACAGAAGAGTGATTAAATGCATCTGATAACAAGCCACACATTGCTGAAATTACTTACCGCCTCATTTTATGATTAATTAAACATGTAGATTAAAGTTGCAAAAGAATTTAGATTAATGAGCAAGTTAAGTCTTGCTGATATAAGTGAATTGGGAATTGGATGCTCTGTGGAACTTTATAAACATGCATTTTATAATGAGTAAGACAAGGCTACATGTTGAATCCTGGCCACAAGGGCCTTTGACGATGCAGTCTTTTTTAACATGGTTTGACAGCTTTCAAATAACATTCTACTACAGACTTTAAACTTTGTGCATTGCTGTAAAACATGAGGCTACATAACTCATGTATTAGGAGTACGATTATTTCAAAGCTCTCCAAGGTAATGACCCCCTGTAGCAGCAGCTGTTCAGAAAAATTACAAGCTCGATTGTTATTTTAATCAGAGAGAGTTTAGTAGTTAAAAGCAGTTATGCAACTAGTAAAATTATATGACACTTCATCAGCAGCCTTATAACATCTTTTGTATCCTTGTTCCTCTCCAATTCCCCCATCTAAAACCCTTGGTCTTATTAGTAAAACAGGGTGCTTAGTCATTCATGAAAAATTCAAAGCCATTTGTTAAGCCTGGTTTCTGTGCAAGGCAAGGTAACGTTTAAATTTATGATGATTCTTTATCAGCTCCAACAGCGTGTCAAAATATCTGCTAGGTTTGCCAACTGTCCAATTTTTCCTCTTTTAAGATCTGCTATACCTAATCCACACAGCTTAGTCAGTGTCAGAAAGCCAAGTTGGACTTTATGACTTTGCAGGGCAAAACCAAATCAGATCGTTAATAGAGATGTACTGCACTTCACACAAGGATGCTGAAACTGAAGCTACTGAACTAACCTTATGTTCACATCACCTCTACCAGATTTCACATTCTATTGCACAGAGCTGTTGCACGAAGCTACTCTTGCAAGACTCACCTGAGATGGCTGGTTACTTTTAAACCATCCAATTCTAAACTATCCTGTTTTGTCAAAGCTCTACACATACACACAGAAATTAAAAATCAGCAAAGAAAAGACTATACACGAACCAAATTTGCTAAGGTTGCAAATTCCAGATATTGACCTCCGATTATCTACATGTGCTCATCTTTTCTGAGAATACATATCAACAGACATACAATGTCTTCTGCTGTAAGTTTTACAGCAGAACACATAGTTTGAATATTTGGACTTCTTTCCAATTCACTGTAGCACAAGTTAATTCTGAAACTTCAGGCAGATCAATATGTGTATCACTTAGAACACTGAAGCTACTAATTCCTATTTATTATTTTAGAACATCACTCTGCATTGAAAATGTTTTCATTTAGAATCACGAGATTCATCTGGTTAATTAAAGTTGGTACTCAGTATGTCACTTAGGGCCAGGCCTGTCTCATGTCCGGATAACCATCTCTTATCCTTTCTGTTCTATTTTCTAGATGACCATGAGCTCTTAGTGGACAGTTTTTCTAGGTGATACATTTGAAAGCATCTCTAAAAATATATATATTTATTTATTATTTTTTTTACATGCAATTTGACAATTTTTAGACTGCAGTCTTTGCATTTGCTAACTAACCCTGCCTGAGAATGCTCGTTTTAGCACTACCAGCTAGAGTCATCAGCCTTTCTTCAGAAGATACAGCTCTTTTTCTTCACTGCACTTTGGCTTTGTAGTGTAGCAGACTGCAGTTGTGTAAAAGCACAGAACTATTAAAATGTAGTAAACTGCACTTGTAGTTAACTAACTTGTCAAAAAGGAAAATAAGAATGCATTTGTATGTTTTAACTTTCAATATGCTAAGAACATTTATGCTCTTCTATTTCAGTCCTGGACAATTATGTTCTGCTTTAAACACACTCCTGCTATTGAAATTCAGTATACTGCAGAACAAGTCACAAAATATGAACTGAATTTTTCTTCAACACAGGCTTGAAACGCCCAGGAAAAAGAGATGTTTTTTTTTTTTTTTCTTTTTTTCTAGTTCAAGCAGTGAAAAAAGTAAGTTTAAAGTCAAATAAAATGGTTTACTTTGATTCAGTAAATGCAAGCCGAAGGTTAGTCCACAGTAGTGTTAGCAAGTTGTTTTTATAATCTTTGCTATGCAGCAGAACAAAATCTCACAGCAGGTAATACTGTAGATTATTTGATACCAGCTACCAAAGATATATCTGATATCCTTAATTATTTGTGAAATTCATTGTGTGCAATTTTCTATCTAGTGCAGTGCTTTCATGCATTTTTCCACTTCTCTGTCATAGAAATTTAACGTATTCTACTGACAGAAACTTACTGAGTGCTTAGATGAAGTAGAACAGACATAAAATCTTCGGGAACAAATATCCTGAAGGCTTTAGGAACACATTACAGGATAAAACAAAGAAGTGGCAACCTGCCACCCAGCTCAGAGCCCAAGGCAACAAGCTAATGAAAAGGTCATTTTTCTGCTTGCATTATGAATTTAAAAATGAAAGAATACATTTTCTTCCCATACCTTTACTATTCTCCAGAACACAGAGATTTCCCACTAAAGACATCTCCTAGATTAAGTTATTTGTTCACAGGGCAAACCAGTGCTACACCTGTCACCATCACCACATTGCATTGAATCAGTGTTCTAAGCAGTTTAAAGAGAAGAAAATGAAGAAAGAGTGATCTGGTCTTCACTGACAGACTAGGCTTCAGAAAAACTGCACAAGAAGTAGTTAGCTGATTAAACTTTGAACTGGTCAGTGGGCAAAGCACAGTTTGCCCTGCTTTCAACAGAAATCTTGTAATGGATTTTAAAAGACCCGGAAGAAAGCTTTCAAATGCATCAACGAATAAGAATTCTCATTCCTGTTTTTGAAAGTGACTTGGATTCTTAGAAGCACAGTTACTATAAACTTTCAGCAGGATTTAAACTTCTAAGGGGAATTGACTGTAAATTTTCACCTAAACCAGCAATCCATAAGCAAACATGACAGCCACAATTCTCTATATTCTGCCCTCAATCTTTTGCTAAACGTAAAGCAAAAAAATCTGAGAAATGCCTGCTGAGATTTCTGGCAGAAATTCCCGGTCATGAAGAGTCCTGGGATGGTCTATTGTTGAGTTCATCTGCAGCAGGTATCTGAAGCATCCCCTAGATATGCACAGTGAAACTGGCATTCTGAAAGTGATACTGCAGCTCTTAAGTCTTTGGATGCTTTAGAAGTGTTCTGGAATAATATTCTTCTGCAGCCAAAAACTGAGACCGCTTTTAACTGTGCATCTACTTTTACCCAGGAAGCAGGTTAAAATTCTTATGTTACTAAGACACAAAAATTAAAACATGTAGATGAAACATGAAGATATAAAAGAACTGTAATAAATATTTTGCCCTGGAGATGTTCCAGTGGAAAATGTTGCTAACTTGTCCATTTCTTCAAGAAGAGTGTGTCCAGCAAATCTCATCTATTATAGAATGATATATTTTCACAGACAGAAAGGGAGACTGCTTCAAAGCTATCAGTCAGAGCTGACTACAGAGTGGGATCCTCCTACTCAGCTGTTCTCCAGAATTACTTCCAAGATGTAAATAATGAACAAAAAAACTCAACTGCAGAATTAATGAAAATAACTCTGATTTATAGTCCATATCTAATTCGTACACATCTTCTATTGTAAGAAAACAAGCACTGAGAATTAATACCTTTGGTCTTTTTTTCGTAACACAGTAATTGCACAGAAGCATTGCTAATGTTTGTACCAAAGACCTTCCTGGCTTCTGTGTATCCCGTACCGCTTGACAGAAGAAATCAAAGAGGTAAAACAGTTTGAGATTAATTGTTTCAAAAGAAGAAACCTTCCCACTGTAATACAGAATAAATAAAGAAATCTTAGCTGGAAGGAATTAGGGAGTTGCCTTTTAAGTCATCATACTAACGTATGAAACAGATATAAAATTCTCATGCTGGTAGAACTGGCCCGCATCCAGAACTGATGGAAGGAATGTTAACGGAGGAATAAACCCAATACATACCCCCAAAAAATGGACAGAAATATGTACATGTGCCAGTAGCACATGAAGACAGATAGCCCAAAGAATGCTCAGATGATATTTGACATCACTAGCACATGATAACAGACTGCATTATATTTAAATATAAGAACGGGATGACATGTCTCAGCTTCCAAAGCTCATCATGCAGGAGATTTTCTCACTTAGCTTCTATAACCATCTTCAATTAGCCTTAGGCATCTCCCCATGAAAGTGTAAAAACAGAGAAAAAATAAGGATCATCTGCATATTTTATTCCATGAGAAAATTGACATTTTTATCAATTTTCTGAAATGAAATAATGCAAAAGATGACTTCACAAAAGTAATTTTGATATAGTTTAGAGGTAATAAAACTAAGTTTAGATTAGCAGAATTAAATTAATTCTAATGAATTTGTAATCCTGTGACCATGGAAAGCAGAGGCTAATTCACACGGTTGTTGGATATTATTGTGCCAGAACAGATTCATCCTGTTAAAAAAATAAAGCAACTACCTTATATATGTGCACACACAAACACAAATAATATGTATATATATACATACATATATAAAAACCATATTGTTCCCCTGGCAATAAGGTATCTGTCTGGATGATACTCTGTTATCAGAGATCCTACATATTCACATTTGTTTTACTGGGTTTCTAGAATAACACCATTTAATGAACTATGTCTTCAGCCTGTGACTGTTGCCAATGTGTTTTGTCACTTAAAATTCAAGTTTTTCCCAATTTAGCAGTATTTTACTGCAATGATCATTATCCTTGACCAGATTCAAAATAACATTCAAAAAAAGGATTCCCAAAACTTTGTATACAAGTTTCCAGTCTTAGAGAACTGTGAGTAGAATTATCTTTTCTCCTCTTCTTTTAAAGAATCTAGAACATAGCCTTATTTCAAACAAATAAAAAAAAATATATAGGGTATGGTATTCACATATCCTAGTGATAATTTCCACAGTAGGTATTCATAGATGGCTAACAAGAAAGTTCAGCAGACCCATGGATTCTTATGTAACTGTTTTTCAGGGTCTGTCATCTTACATAAATGAAATTACAAAATTACTTATTAAAAAAAAAAAATCAGATTCCAAAGGAACTCGTTGTTCCATTATCCTTCCAAAACCAACATTTTGAAGTAACACTTAGGCCTAGATCTTCCTTTTGTCTTGTGAACTGATTATGATATATAACCAAAATCTAGCATGTAAATGCTTGTTATATTCAACTGAAAACAAGAGAAAAATGTTATGGAGGAGCAACACTTGTTGCATGTTAGTTGTTATGTGTTGTTTTTTTAAGTCTGTTGATTCTGCTCTCTACAGTGTGTTCAGATAAAATTGTGTTTTATCATTCCAGAAAGCCACACACCTTCTGTGCATGGCAGAAATTCAGTCTCAGTGGATCCCACAACAATTCCATCAAGATACTAAACAGCATCAAGAAAAAGTGTTGTCAAGTACTAGAGATGAAAGTTCTGGCAGCAAAGAACAAGACATCCACTATGTGTCACAGGCTTTTCAACATATTTCCATTTCTTCTTGGGATTGGTTGAATCGAAGAGCTTAGCAACCAAATATATGTCTGTGCTTAGAGAGAACTAAACAGAACGAGGATGGATTACTTCCCTTATTTTATGGGCAGGAAATTCTGTACCTTTACAGGCTCTAGACCCAGCTGTGAAGGTCTCGGGATTCAAGCAATTCAGTGTTATTATTGTGGACTCATCACTATTTTTCTGTTAATTTGCTTAAGAGCAAACAAGCAAAATATATATATCTACCTCCCCATACCCAACATTTACAAATGAAAGATAAGCAGACATTCAAATACATTTGACTGTAAGTAGGTTGTCTAAAACTCTAAAAGACACTGATGTTTTTGATTGATGCATTTTTCTTAAGAAGAACAAGAAAAGTCATGCCAGTTTGTGTTTGCAGGACTACCAATGGATCAGATGTTTAGAAAGAGTGAACTGTGTTCATGGGGTTCATGAAAAATTGTAAGGAAAGCAGAACTAAAAGAGTAAGCAGGAGTAAAAAGGAATTATTACGTTCGCATCAAAACCTATGACTCCTTATAGGGCACTGTGAGGTCAAAGATATGTTTAGAAAACAAGGGAACTTCAATACTGTTAAATCCAGGAAGTTTTCCAGACTGGGGGAGCTAGGAGAACGATATTTAAATTTAGAAACACAAGAGCCTTATGAACTTTATCACCACATTAAATAGCAATATTTACTTATTTATTTTTAACTTCCCTGAGAAATCTTTTGTATTTGGAACTCTGTAGATTAAAAGGATGCCCAAACTTATCTGGGAGTCTAGAAACAGGACTAAGTGGCTGTTCTCAAAAGACTGTAATTCAATAGACCTCTTGGATAGGAGCTTGAATAGGAATATAATGACTACTCCACTTCATCATCTAGTATCTGTTAAAGACATTTAAATACTTCCTTAGTAATATTACTTCCTCTGGTTACAACAACTGCAGACTGAGACATCCTGGGAAAATATTCTCTTATCTATAGAGCCTCTGTTTTTCTGTTACTATGAAACCTCTGTCCTTCATTAACATTCAAATCACCTTCTTTCTCTGCAGCTGGTGGAGATGCACTTCACTTTTTTGTCCTAGCAGTGATATAGCAGAACCTTTAACTAGGAATGGGATGTCTCTGGAATCACCTTCAGCCTTTAACATTTATGAACTTTGGTTTGGTAGAAACGTGGCTGTAAAACAGAGGCTGTGTACTGTAGATAGCTATAATTAGAAATCATTCTTTTTTCAGGGAATTTATTTCTTGATTTTAGAACTGTTTTTTGGAATGTACTGGCTACAAGCATTGCATAACAAAATGTGTCTGGTGAGAGAAATATTTTCTTTTATATATATCAATATTCTTGCTTCTACAATATGTTATTTTCACACTTCACTCAAAAATATACTAACTGTTATAATCCTATTTCTGTATCCCTAACTTTGAAGAAAGAACAGTTTAGGACAGCAGAATTCAAGACTTCATTTGGCACTGCCTATTAGGCTTAGAATGTGGTTTTGCAAACAGACTTGAAACACCATCAAAGAGATCTTCAGCTCGGTCAGAATTAGGAGAGAAATTGAAAGGTAGATTTGGACTGAAAACTAGATTACTTAGCTGAGTCAGAGAGCCAAAGTCTATGTCTGTTCCTTTTAATGACATCAATTAGGCCTTCCCTGGACAGAATTACATACGTATGACTTATTTCAGTGCCTTTTTACATGCACAACTGTGTGGCAGGAGTGGAATGCCTGCAGCCACGATTGGTTATTTGGGAACTCCTAATACCAGGGTTAAATATCTATTAACCAAATATATGAGCAATCTGGGTCATTATCAACAATGAATGTTTAATTAATAAAGAACAAGTTTAATATATTTATTGTAAGAAACATTCCCTCAATATTCGCAACTGGAGAAAATGCAGAATTATTTCTAGAACTGGATCTTAAATTATGCCAGCTATATCTATTCTATTTCAGAGTTAATAAAAGTTATTTTCTTCACTATTTATTTTTCTTTTTTAAATGCAAAAATAATCTTCTTCCATTCTTTTCAGTTTGTGACACTGCATTTGTTGCTATGATCAATAACTGCAACACTGCTATTCAATTACCAATGAATGGTCAATCACTATTTACCATTTGTTCTTCAGTTTGGAGAATTCGTGCAATTGCTTGGTAAAAGAAAGATCTTTTAAACAAAATTTAACAGAATCAGCACTACAATTTGAGAAAGACAGCTTCAGCTTTTTAATTTTTTTCTGTTTGGTATCTATATTTATTGGTAATATTCTCAGGTCTTAGTTAAGTCTGCAGTTTAATTTACTGTATTTGATCTGAAAAAAATATATTTTCAAAAAGCTGTCAGATATTAAGGGAAATAACATAAAGCTGCTGTATTCAAAGTACTGAAGGCATTTCTTTCATGAACACTGACTGCACTATTTGTTCTGCAGGGCAGAAATATGATCAAATATTACATAAATATAACTTTGAAGATGTTTTTTCATAGCCATATAGATGCACAATTCTCTAAAATTATGATTGGCCAGGGAAAAGAGGCCTTATTTCTACAAATATTTTCATCTGAAAATAAGTTTTTGGTGCAAAATTATGAACAATGGTGATGAGATGAATAAATAAAGCATATAATTTACATTGTGTATAAAATATGCAGAAACCTGGATCCTTTACAAGAAGTAAGACATTTTCTAAAGGTTGCGAGGGGAGTTGGAGTCATATCTCTGTAGTTTGAAACAGCACTTAGTGCAAGAAGAAATGGTTACAATTGTGTTTATAAGTGCAATAATAACTGCAATTATTGGAATCAGTGTTAGAGCCGTTCCTGGAGACTTTCTCTAACTCCTATTTTGGGCACCAGACTTTGCCTTTCCTGATAAGAGCGTAGTTTAAAAACATTAAATAGTTAATCAAAAATTAAGTAAGGAAACCAAGATGAAACAACTTGCTCAAAGCCGTAACAGAGCCAGGAGCAGTAACCGCTCGGCCTACTGCAGGTCAACTTCTATGCAGCCTTTGAAGGGTTTGTGTTTTCTTAACTCCTGAACACTCACAAAAAGGGATTCTATGTGCTCAAATTTAAAAGAATCTGAACAGCCATGAGGAAAGACACGTAGAAAAAATATATCAGTGTTGTACATAGCTAAGTGGAAGGAAGATATGTACGTACTCCTAAGAAGAAACAAGCACATGCAATTTGATCCCTCCTATCTTTACTAATTCAAACCATAAAATTAGTCTCTAGGATATAGCCTCCCATTCGTTTGCAGGTGCAGCTCCCCTGAATGCTAATGTCGATCACATGTGCTTACAAAGCAAAGCAAATTCCCCTAAATTCCAATAGGCTGGACAGAACAACATTTCAAAAAAGCAGCTGTCGTTGGTAGTGTTCAAGTTTATTGGCAATCCTTAAAAAACTGCATCCAAAATACATACTGTATCTGATCTCAAGTTAAGAAGGCTTTTCTCTGAAGAGTGCTGAATCACTTTAATGTAGATTCTAATGCTGCCTTACTCCACTTTCAAGGTAGCTAGTAAATTCAGCTTTACTACAGTACTATAAAGATGTGGAAGAACTGTAATAGCATCTAAAAATGAGCTGTTACCACTATACTGTTCAGTTTAGAAAACTCTAAACAGAATACTGATGAAAAACGTTAATGTTAGTTTGCTGAGTTGCCAAGTGGAATAAGACAATTCACTATATTTTTCTTATAAAATGCAAATTATAATCTTTAAAGAATCCAGCATACTACCAAGGACTAAAAGAAAGATCTAAACAACATTATATTTCAGTTATTTAATTAAAAATAAATAAATAGCTACCAACAACCATATTTATATAATCAGTACCACTGAGTTCTCAGCATTCACAGGATTTAAAACTCCTGCAAATTCCTGTCAATTGTAATGAAATACCTCAGAGTACTTAAAGCACCTTGCTGGATTAGGGCCTTAACCACATGTGCATTTACCTCTGAACAGTTTGCATTAGATCACCAATACAGTCTCAATAGACTGGTTAAGTAGTGACATTCAAACAGTTCTAACAGAATAAAATGTAAGAAATAAACCTTAAGTTTCTGATCCTTTAGCTTCTGTACCCAGGCTTCTGAATCTGAATTTCAAAGCAGAAAAAGGAATCATTTCTTTCATGGACAATGGTAATGAAATTATTTACAACCCAGCACATCCCCAGATTCTGTAGACCAGGTCGTGGCATCACCTCAGTCCTAGAACTCCAAAATGGCACGGAAGGTGCTGAGAAATGGTGAAAAGGGTAGGCAGTGTATCCCCTGGCATCTCTGCATGGCAGCTGGTGAAACAAAACAAAAATCAGATCGCTGCCTAGAGAGTCTATTGGCAACTCTCAGTTGCATCTGGAAACAATGGCCCATCAAAGCTAACTACATATTGTTAATATCCCCACCTAATCCAGGCAATGAGAAGGAAAAGTACAAATTCCTCTAGCTAATCTTGTTAACTTGCAGCCACACACATATCTCCAGTTTCCTACTTCCTGTCAGACATTGCCACTGCTAAAGCAGCTTCCCCAGTGCTACCACAGACCTCATCTGCAGCCAGGTTGTGGCTGACGATGCACTCATGCTGCCAGAAGGCTGTTATTCCTCATCTCCTCAAAACACAGACGCTAAGGAGGCTTTGTTTCCTGCTCCCATCTTGCCAGCCTGCAGAGAAATTAGGGTAGTGCAGAACATCCCAACGTGGAAATACTGGGGGCTGGGAGACATATTTCTGAGGGCTAGATTATGATTTTTGTGATACAGATTTTTTCAGCTACTGGGTTCTAAGCCTGCACAGTCTTATACTTGCAGCTATTGGCAAGTTTGACATTTTAAACTATGAAATACCAACCTATTTTGAAATTGTCCAAATCATTAGTTGTGGAATTTTCCTAGCACTTCATGAATACCACTGTTAATTGGGCAATTAACTCAAAACTACAGAATATGCTGTGATGGCATGATATGATATAAGCCATGTAAAAGAAGGAACAGCCAAGCAACTCAGTATGTTGAAAGATATTAATGAAGTGGCAAAATCTGCCAGAAAAATAATAATGGGTGATTTTAACTACCCCAATATTAACTGGTTGAATAACACATCTGTACATGGTTTGGAGAAGCAGCTTATTGATACTATAAATGGCTTCTTTTTGGAGCAGCTCCTTCTGGAGCATAGAAGAGGAGGAGTTCCACTCAGTTATTAATTTATTTGTGTGTGTTTGTGTTTGTGTGAGAAGCACGCAAGGGTGTTCTGCTGAGCAACAATGGCTACAGGACAATGAGGTTTGAATCCCAATGATGAAGTACTCGAGGGGTAACCAAATAGTTAATGGCAGGTGGGTGAGGAAAAAACCATAAAAAAGCAGCCATCTCAAACAGAAGGCTGCTTTGGAGGAGTGAAGGGGCTTAATCGCACTCAGAAACAAACCTGTACAGAGGTAAGGAAAAAAATTGAAAAACAGAAAAGCTGCCGTAGCCATAAAAAGCGCTCTTCAAATGCATGAACTCTGCCTAAGTGTTTTTAAGAGGACAGAACGTTGATTATTGCTGTAGCTCTCTGCTGGAAGTTGCACAATCTTAAATCTATACTGTGACCTGTGACAATAAGAATGTATACATTCAGCTTAAAAGAATTGACCGGAAAAGAACTAATTATTATAGTTTGTTTCAATAACTGTATAATTATTCAAGTAAATTGGCCGGTGAAGAGGATGCACATGTACAAATTTGTACAAATGTACAAATCTAGGAATCTGGAGTGAGATTACACAGGTCCTGCAGTTCTTTTGATGCAGCAAAAGCGTAACAGAATATACACGAGCATTCTTGATCGTATTTCACAATCTGGAGTTTTAAGAACCTGTTAGTGTCTCATACTGGGCCAGAATCCTGGAGCGGGCAGCAACCAGTACCTAGTATTTGTATTTCAGAGGGAAATAAACATGCTTCTATTCTTATCAAACAAATCGCTAGGCAAAGGACTCCATTCTAACCTGTTTCTGCTTCTGACAAGTAAAGATATACTGTCAGGCTTTAATGAATGTATTAAGGATGTATAAGGACTATATGCTCATGTGGAACATCACCTTAATATATAAGCTATGAAAAAAAGCCAGTAATCTCACAGTGATAAAAACTTGCCCAGGCAATATAGGATAAATAAGCTCTTATATATAACTGTTGTTAGGTGGATATGGGCTGGGGGAGTTTCCCCTACAGTTGTAGGGGAAATGACTTCAAAAATTTACATTAAAAGCTGGATCGTGATTTGGAGAAGGAAATGTTCCATAAAATTAAAACTTTCTAACCACACTTAAGAGTATTGGGTTAAGAAGCAGCAGAGTAACATGAAACCTGCTGCTGACAAGTACAGAACATTGCATCTTAGAATAATTTCAGCTTCTTATTTTTGCTACTGGATTTTATACAAACTGTAATCACTTGGTAAAAATGGAACAATGAAATAAAATTTCAATAGTACAAACAAACCCCAGACATAAAACTAAAACAGAAAATTATCCTTAAGTAAATCAATAGTGCATGTTCTATTAAGATAGTTTGTTTGATGCTAAATAATATCTCAAATGCAGGAGAAATAAGAATGAGTTCAGTGAACTTCAAAGAACAGTTTGATACACCAGGTGCATTTTGAAACATTTTTCTTTGTCTCTGAAATGTAAAGGGCTGCCTACTTTCCACTGATGAATTGACTAATCATGAGCCTGACGCAATGTTCATAAACTTTTGCTGAAGTAGGATCAAGGATTGTCACCACACACTCTGAAGTTAACAAGATCTCTGATCCCTTGTGCCTGCTGTACGAGCACCACTGAAGTTTTAGATGGTTTTCCCCTCCAAAAAATGATCTGGGAGGGAATGATTTTTTTACTTTCATCATACTAAGCATTTGGGTTGCAAATGCTTGCACCTTGCTCTGACCACTTCCAACAAACCTAGCTGTAGTTCAGTGTTACCAGGGAAACAAATGACAGGCTTCCCCAGCAACCAGGCAGTTTTCAAACAACAACAAAAAGAGTTCTATATATTGGATACTAAAACATTTCAGAAAGAACAGATAATACAGCAGTAAGGATTCCAAATACACCGCCAGTTGATTAGCTAGGCATTTGTCTTCCTTCTGGTGCCCTACAGTAATTCAGATCATCTGCAGGCCCATGTCTTTCAGTCAAACCTCCACTCCTGCCAATATCCACGTGGAAGTCGTCTCTTTTTCTTGATCAAACTTTTGCTTTTGTATTAAAAATAAGAAGTTTGAATGAAGTCTTACATTTTGTGAGCGTTTCCCTGGGGAAAGCAGGAGAGGTGACACTTCAAACACGCACACAACCTTCTTTGTTTTAGCATTGGGAATTAGATTAATTACTCCCTGGGGTTTCTTGGCTCCTGCAGGGAGCATCCTTCAGACCAACTTTCAGATTATGCAGTAATCTCTAATAAACCCATAAAGATAATATGGTATTTACACAACTAAGTGTAGTCTTTGAATATTTTATGATGCACAGTACTGAATCCTTTACACATATTAAGAACAGCAAGCTGCTCCTGGTTAGTTCAAATTGATTTTGTTAAATGTCTTGTTAACACAGATACCCTAAGCATTAATTCTTCCTCACTGTGCACAAACTTAAACTTATAAAAGTAAAAACAAAGTTTTCCACGTTATTTATATTTTCATTGTCAATTAAAGTGCAGTCAAGAAGCAAAATCTTTTCATGTAAAATGAATTAAAAAAATATATGTGCTCATTTTTAAAATTGGCTTTTGTGCTCAAATCTTGTCTTTAATATTTTAAAGTAACATTTTAAAGGGGGCTTCACTTTGATCAGCTCTTTTTAATTGATCAGCTCTTTTTAATTAACTTTAGAAATGTATTTTACAGTGTAGTCTTTATCAATTTTTCTATTTAGCTATTAACACTTATGTTTTACCTTCAACAGCCCATTATCAAATTTCTATTGAGTCAGGCTTTGGTACATAGCAAAGATCTTGATACATCTAGCAAGCAGTTAACCTCTTACCCCACATCCTCCTGTAACTCTGATTATGATGAATGAGTGGTTAGTTCTAAGCAATTCTGTTTTATGTCAATAAATGAATCAAACAGACATTGGTATATGTGCATTAGGGAGACGGAGAAAATGAAGCTGTCTGTAGGCATTTTACAACCCTCACCCTTTTAACTAATGCGATTCAAAAAGTTAATGCTCATATCAACTGTTGGTATTCTCTATGCATATCACTGAATAAGAAGTCCTTCACATCATTTGCATAGTAATGTACAGTGTGGCTGAAGAAAGTTTTCTTTACAGCTTTCCTAAGATCTAGCTGCTAAGAGACCTACAACTTTGGTTTTGCAATGAACAACCGTTTCTTCCAAAACTATTCTTCAAATGCCTATCACTACAGAAAACCTGTAGGATTCTGTCCAAGTATGGACTTGTACAAATACTTAGCTTCCACGTTCTTATTTCAGCTTCCTAGCATAAATATTTCCTAACAGATACCTCTCTCAAGCACTTTGTACGACCTGAACTGCATATTTCATTCTTGCAGAAAAAGAAATATTTGATTGAGGATTTCCATTTTTTGCTTACTGAATTTGCAGAAGATTTTTTAGACAGCAGATAGATTTAGAGCAGCATACTTATGGAGCAGCAGTGGAGCAAGGAAGTCCTTGTGTTCAGAGCACGATAATCCTTTGAATGAGCATTTCTAGCAGCGCCTCCACTAAATGGTTAAACTTCATCAAAGCTACATACACATCTCCATCTTTATGCAGCACATCGGGAGCCTTCTGGATGGTTCTCACCCCTCTGTGGTGTCCCTATTTGACTAGTTCAAAATACTCGGGTGGCACAACAATATGATGAGCCCTTTGGGTTAATATTGATGCAAATTGTTATTTTTATATTATCTCTTGTGTCATATATTTCATTCTTCATTAATAAAAATACTGAAGAAGCTATGTTAAAAATCAAAATCTTGGAAGTCTTCTAGGTGCACTATTTGCTTACTGTAGGAAAATCTGGCTAAAATGAGTACAATACCCACAGCTTCCACAGCATGAGCACACTGTATATCTATTTATTTACCAAGAAACAGTCTGTACAGCAAATAAAGAAGCAGCCAAAATAACATCTGCTGCACTCTGAAGGTAAATGGCGACTCAGATAGGAACATGCTTCAGTGCCAGCATCGTGCAATAGAAAGGCCTACTAGGAGAACCAGAAGTCCCTAGATGACCTTCCACAACCACACAGCTTTAGAAAAATTCACACAGAGGAGTCCATCAGACATCCCAGCAAGAGGCAGAGGTAGGAGAGGAGGGGCATGAGACACTTGGATACAGAAAAAAAAAAAGTTAAAAATGTTAATTTTGCTTGGATTTCTGTCATGTTCTCACCAGAGGAATGTTCCAGCCACCTTTCTCTCTCCAGTCTTTTTTCCTACACACTCCTCTCTTCAGGTACAACTGCACAGCACTGGACAGTGGAAGTGTATTCTTTCATTGTGCCCACTCTAGCGAATGTACACAGACATCTGCACGCCAGGCATTACTCAAGTTTAAAGAAATGTCCTTCTCCCTTCCGTTTTGTTTCTACACAACTGAATCTCTCTGAAATACATCTACTATAAGTACACAAGAACTTTTTTTCTTATGAGAAAAATTATGTACTACTGTAGCTTAAGCACTGCATAAAACCCAAGTCAATTTTCTACTACATCAGTTTCTTTTCACCACTTGTAAAATAATCCCAAGAAAACAGAGCTTCAGATTGCTGAGGGGCTAGATCACAGTGCAGCCACATCATTTTACATTGGCACGTCACAAAATGTTAGCAGGACAGTAGGTAGAAGAGGAAAATGACCTCTGATACTTCCAACACAAAAATGTTGAAAAGTCACGGATGCTGCACCAAACAGAGCTTCCAGTAAGGCACCCCTTTGCTTTCTAAATGGGTCTAATTGGTCAGATGGTGTAAACAAACAGTCTCTACATTTTAAATAAAACACTCCAAATCAAACTAAACAAGTATAAAGGTTGCCTACACAGTCAAACTCAGGAAGAATGAGTCTGAAGCAGAAAGTACTCTGACAATATGCTCATTGAAGTGATAGAACTAACACAGTTTACCTACTCACGTTACCAGTTTTTTGTGTGTTGTGATGTATGATTATGTGTGTGTCCCCTTCACATTTATATTTTTTATGTTAAACCTTTCAAAAAATTGCTCCTGCTTTTCTATTCTAGCAAGACATTGGAGTTGGTTTCATTGGCTTTACCACAATTCACATCAGATTCTTTCTCCCTCTGTGTCAGTGTTTTCACTTTGCACTCACATCACAATAAAATGTTTGCAAAAAAAATGAAGTGGTAGTAATAAGTACGTATAATTGCTGATGTACAAGTAAAATTCATTTTACATGAATGCTATTGGAGGGCATTTATTTTACCTTTTGCAACTTTAAATAACCATTGCAGTTTCCTACTAGACAAACCTACTTGAGAACAGTTAAATAAATTAAACCATGTCAAGACCACATTCTGGAAAAAAAAGTAACCTTTAGTTAGGACAATTACTCTGTGGGCATAACACAAAAGCACAAATGTCAAATTTTCCATGAAAGTTACTTTTGTATGAATCATCAATCCTGTTTTCTCCTGAACAAAAGTAGCCAAATATGACAAAGAAAAAAAAAAAGTTGTCTGAACTGGATGATCCAAGTAATTACATGTTACAGCAGAATGCATTTATGACAAAACTTTCAAAAATTTGAGGAAAAAGTTATTATAGCTCCTAGTTGAAATAGCTGTGGTATAGACCTATAGCACTATTTTGCTGATCTTGTTGTATTCCCATATTCAAACCAGACTGTTTTAAATATTAATCCTTCCTAGCATTGATCTAAAGTCCTTCTATCTGGAGTACAGATCAAACAAACGCTGCAAAAATATGCCTGAGCACTATAGCACAACATTTTTAAGTTGTACACTTCTCTTATCATTTTTAAGTGCTGCACTGAATTGAATCTTCTCAGAACTATTTATACATACAAACATTTTGTCTTCCACACCAACCCCCAAAGACTCCATCTTATACAGTATTATCTGCTTAGGGCGGTTTTTGTTCAATCTCATGTCCTGATCCAGTTCTCATCAGCTTCCACAGTCAACTCACATGAATAAGTATTTGCAGAAATAAAGCTTTTAAACGGAAAGATCCTTGAGGTAACAGCCTGTCCTATCCGTGTATAGAGCACAGTGAAAATTTATGACACTGTACATATTACTCTTGCTGAATACTAAGAATCTATATCTGCTGAACTGAAACTTAAAGAACGTTTTCAAGTTAAGACAGGTACAATGGAAATGATTTAAGATCTAAACTTGTATTCATATAGGACATATACTTCAATCCTGCTGTCAGCATGTGAGGAGACACTGAGCTGTATCATTCAGTTGTACATCCTACATTTTATTTTCAGCTTATATGAATGTAGGATTTGTGTATGTTCCCAAATATACAGTGCTAAACATCAAAGCAAGTCCTTTAATTGAAGAATACAATCAGTCAGCAGCAGTATTAGCTGTCAGTGTGACTGAACTCTAAATCTGACTGACTAAATTTGTTCAGACTGAACTTCCGAATTTGCAGAAAATATCTACAAAAGACAAGATAGCAGTTCATTTAATAGTTCTTTTGTAGAGTTATTTACTTGGCTTCTTTGGTAAGAATGCTAGGCCCTGTACTAAAATTTCTTCTCCAAAAGGCAGTGTACAGTTCTTTGATTATAGTCCACATTGCTCAATACAGTTTAGCTACTTATTTGGCTGATCTAAACACAAACATTGTTTCAAAAGTGCATTTCATGTCTTTTTTTTTTTTTTTTTTTTTCTAGTTCTCACCAGAGAGCATTGTTGTAAAGGCAAGATTCAGATCAGGCAAGATTCAGATCAGGAGTCCATACAAAACTATTAGAGCATGTCCAAAGAAGGGCAACAAAGATGCTGAAGGAGGGCAAGAAATATGAGGAGTGGCTGAGGCCCATTGGTCTGCTCAGTCCAGAGCATAGTAGGCTGAGGAGAGGCCACATGGCAGCCTACAGCTCCTCACAAGGAGCTCTGCTCTCTGTGAAAGCGAGAGGATCTGAGGGAATGGCACAGAGCTGTGTCAGGGGAGGGGCAGGCTAAGTGTTAGGAAAAGATTCTACACCAGAGGATGTTCAGGCACTGGAACAGGCTCCTCAGGAGAGCGGTCATGGCGCCACGCTGCCAGAGTTTAAGGAGCATTGGACAATGCTCAGACATAGGGTTTGGATTTGGGGTGGTCAGGTGTGGGGCTAGGAGTTGGACTTAATGATCCTTGTCAGGTCTTTTCCAGCTCCAAGTGTATTTTATAATACTATAATACAATTACTAAAGCACTTTGTAAGTTCACACTACTGCATGAGCATAAATTAAACAATACTTACACCTTCTCATCCAACTAGCCTGTTAAGCACAAACATGTTCATCGTGAATCTACTACAGTATTTATTCCATTGCTTTGACTTGAAAGCATGCTGATTATTGAAGTACAAATAGGTATTGTTTGTATTCACTGATATATTACTGTTTCCATTCATAGATCAGAAAAAAATGAGGCATGGGAAAGCCTAAGTGATTGCTTGAAAAACCACATAGTAGCAAAGCCAGGAAAAGTTGCATAAAATTCCTTGCTGTCTATTTAGTAATCACCCCATAACTTTACACTGCCAGCTCAAAACTTTTTTTCAAAGGTTGTACTTTAAAAAAATTATTTTTATAACAATTTTTTTTCTTTAAATATGACTGACAATGTTCATTAAAAAGATGCAGATGTCTACTGACCTATAAATGAAGGAAACTACAAATATAATAGTGAGGCCACATATGAAAATAAACATTTGTAAAGAGGAAGGGTTCAGTACAAATTGAACGCATTTCCATATTGAGAGGAGAAACAGCCATATTTTTCCCTGATGAATGTAGTTCTGTGAACATCTTTTTTCCACAAATGATTGAATAAATATTTATTCATAAACTATATTTGCGACTTAAGAGAACAGGCTGCATAGATTGGTTTCATTTATACTACATCATACAAGAGGTATTGCAATAATTTATATCATGACAAGTCTAAGTCCCATTAGATTCTCCTTATTATACTTGACTAAAGCTGAAGACTATCCAAAACAGCAATTCTGAAAGCTTTCTATTCATTGCATAAATAAGTGTCTTACTCTCATATCCTCTCCTCTAACTTTGCCTTTCTCAAAGCATTTATGCAGAGATCTAGTCTTATTTACTTTATTCGAACTTGGGCATATGCTTAACCATATTCTTGGGCCATGGCCTAAATGACTACACTCTCGGTCATTTTGCTGCAACCATAAAGGTCAGCTTTCTCCAGTTTAAATATAAATACATTCCCAATTCAACAGATACCAGTTGTTCTAGTATTTCCTCCATTAACCCATGTAACTTTTCCTCTAAAAGTCCTGTCAGTCTTGAATGGAAGCCTCAGTTCACTTCCAGAAACAATTTGCATCACAACAGCAAGACGCACTGATATGGTTAGCAACAATTGTAACTGATGTGTTATACTCTCATGAGTATTATAAAAAGAGATGAAATGAAGCTTAAAATAATGTGAATATATATTGTTAAATCAAGTATCTGTAGCCCTCGTGAATAAGTTGCTTAAGTTGGTTGCAAAAACAAACTACAGAACGTTTGTAAGTAGTGAAATACATTTCTTAATAAAAGAAGAATTTAAACCTACGATATTACAATACATAGTTCTAAATAGTTTCCATTTGTTGTGCTGAGACAGTATCAGAAAGAGGCACACAGCAGGAAAATCATTCAATGAATACTTACAAATACACAAGAAAATCAGCCCCAGCTCCCAGAAATCACTGGTAGGTTGCTTTTGAATTCATGAAACTGTCCTGAAAATATAAAAGGGGGGGGGAGTTAAAACAAAAGAAAGCTCAGAATCGATGTTACCTTTTTTTATTATTGAATAATTATGATTTTTAACTATGTACTAAATAAAGCAGCACACAATACTGTTGTGACTATTTCAGCCAAGTAATTTACACAGATCTGTTTCCAGGAAGCCAATACCAAGAGAAACAATTATTTCATTGTTCTACACCTCATGCCATAGCAACCCAGTCCATTGCAGCTTATAGAAACTGTCATAAACGCAAGCATGGTTATCTTTTAATAAGAGAAATAGTTTTGAGGCTTTCTTTGGATTGCTGTTTTTGTTGTTGTTGTTGCTGCTGTTTTCTTTAGCATGTTACAGAACATTCATTACATTTTAAAAGTATTTTGTTAGTATCATTTTGCAGCTTGACTAGTTTAAAATATTACTGTTTGGGCATCTTTCGCTGGAACCTGTCTGGGGCAAAATTTATACAGAAAGACAGTCTGACAATTTTGTTCTGGTATGGTCTAGATCCCAGTCAGAAGCTTAATCTAAGTACAATGTGTTCACTATAAGGCATGATTAAATCCAACATTCTTTTTCCTGCGTACCTCTCAGTTCTAGCTGGAAAGGTAGCAGATGCAACTCAAACCCACAGAGCTCGCCTTATAAAATTCTTTAACTAGCACAATGACTCACTTTATGCCTCTAAATATCCATGGTTTCCTCTCTCCAGAACCCCCATGCATTAGAAGGTAGTTCAGTAGTTTATTTTTATTGTTTGGTCTACATACAGCACATTTTTAGTTCTTAGGAAAACAAAGAAACTTTGTTGCAGAGCCCTTGTTTTCTTTCCAAAATGTGAGGATGGATATGGGTAACATTAAACTGAAAATAGTAATGGATCCTGGGCAACTAGTTTAGGTCAAAACCTTTTTGTTCTCCAGAAGCTATCTGATTAATTTACAGTTCATAAAACAGTGGGTGTAAGCTTAGTTTAAAAACATGTAACTATATTTAAGATGAAATCATCACTTTTATTAGCCTCCGGTAATCTTTAAGAAACACCTTCCCACAACATTTCTGTATCCTGAAGTACACCAGCCAGTACTGCACATTGCCTAGAGACAAGGCGAAAATACCAAACTTATCTTGATGTAGAATATCCTCCTTATTTCGTACACCCACCCTGAAGTGCATATTATTCATTCCAACCTAGCCTTCCCCCATCCCGAAAGTACACATTTAATTGTGTCTTCTCTCCTGTAATACCAACAGAAAGTCAACAAATCTCATTTGCTGTATCAATGCTGTGTTATTATATATTTTAAAAGCAAGTCTGAATCTCATTATCAGCTGATTTATGCCATTAGTGCGCTTTGGAGCCACCAATTAAACAAGGACAGTGGTTCATAAGGTCACAGTTAATTAATCTGAAAGAGTATAAATACACTTTAATGCACACCACCTCATGCAGAGAATTTAGGAACAAAGCACCAAATCTCTATTCTGTACAAGCAATTAGGGGGAAAGGTTAAATATACAAAATTTGAAATTTAGCTCTAGCATTCTGTTAACCTACCAGGAAAAAGTTTCATTTGAAAAAAAAAAAAAAGTCTTGCAGAATAAGACATATGGCCTTGGTTCTTAGGGCAACAACGTGAGTAAGGCACACAGAACAGGGTTCAGTGACCGTGAGCAAATTAGGGTATTTTCTTCAGATAACACCTTGGAACGGGGAACTTACTTAATATACAGCCAATAGTGTGGAATAAAACAAAAACCCAGCCCCAAAAAGCCCAGTCTTCTCAAAATAGAACGACATGAGGAGGACTGTTGTTCAGTACATCATAAACACTATCAAAAATTACTTTTTCTTCAGCCACATTTCCTTGGTAATGATAATAATATAGTGCATTATGTACAGGGCATTCAAAAGAAATCAAGTAAGGGTTCTGTGATAGCAATATTGTGCAAACACAACCAGAATATCAGTAAAATTACATAAATACTAATTGATCAGAAACATTTATATTGAAAATTCAAGTAGGAGGTACCTGGTGTTTAGAAGAAGGAAAATGACACCTGTTTTCACTACTTTGACTCATTTTACATTTCTGGCTCAATAAACAACACACCAAAAAATCTTCAGACATAATTAAATGAATAAGTTGCATTTTTTTTCCTCCCCTCTTCTATATCGATGCTTCCAATATTCCATAATGAGCCTTGCATTGTTCTCTTATTTTAGATCTCCCTTTTTGAGCTCCATGTAAAAAGCCCTCTTTCCATCAAACACTAACATCATGATGTTTAATACAAAATTTCCATTAGCTGTACCCTATGCAATCTACGTATGTGGATGACTAACAGTGTACAGTCCCTGCGATTGATAAAAGACTTGCATTATGTTTTTTTAAAGCTTTTGAGAGGCCAGCATCCACTGTTGTTAGGAAGAAAGACCTAGCCTTTTCAGAAATCTAGTCCATATTCTATTGGCTTAATCTGTTTTTGTTGTTACTTTTAATGTCTCAAGTTGAACTCAAAGTGACCATACAGGTGAACAATTTCTGCAGAAAAATACACAAGAACAATGTGGTTTTTTTTAAAGTATTCTGTTGATTCAGTTGGTACAAGTCCCATCAGAAAATTCAGCCAGGCACTTTGCAGTCAGAATGCTCTCAGAACATTCTCAGTACCTGCAGCTATTTTAGATGCTCGTTTGGAAAGCTTTTTGCATCTTTATCTCACAAAAAAGGGGAGAAGCAAAGTCGTAAGAGCACATTATGTCTGGATTTGAGGTGCTTTTTGTTCATCTTGCAAATACATATTGAGACCAAGAGAATCCTGGACTTAAAACAGATTAAGAACGTCAGTATGCTTTAACTGCTACAAACCAAGGAAAATTCCATAAATAGTGGAATTTATTTGCTTATAAAGTCAATTATAAAATAGTTCTCTTTCTTCCTAAACACTGTCAGCTCTAATGATTCCGAGAGATTTCAGTTTTCTTGATATTTCGCTACTTCTGGCCCACCATACTAATTCTATAAAATCTTTCATTAACATGTTTTGATTCTTCTCAGATACAGCCTCTACAGGTAGCCTGTATTTTCTGTGCAGAAAAGTGAGCACAAAGGGAGCCTGCAAGTAAAAAATGGAAGCAGTTATTTAGTAAAAAGCATGGCATCGTGTTATATCATTTGAGAATGTGGCCTATCATTGTGGGCTTCTGGGACTAAAATACGTACCATTCAACAGCTGTTAAAAAACTGTTTTCAGAATGATAGCATGATGTGAAATGAGAATAAAGAACAATACAGAAATGAATTTATACATTTAGGGCCTGAATTATCACAATTTCACACACCAAATGTGCAAAATTTCACAATTAAAACAACATTAATGATCTGTAGGCTCATAGCTACAATCACAAAAATGAAGGGGCAGAAGGTTGATTATGATGAAACCTTTTGAGTTGGAATTCTACAAATTTCACTTAATTGAGGTAAAGGGCACAGTTCCAAGACTATTCACTGAAGGCTGATTTACCTGCACACAGAAAACTCTTCATACACAATCTTTTTGAGACAGGAAAGAAAATAAACTAACCGCTATAGATGAGACTTGCTACAGAAGATATGAGACAAATCCTATTGCTGTCCTCTTTTGTCACTTCTTCTCAGTGACCTAGGATTGTATTTTACTGCCCTTGCTCTCTTCTTAAATTGTTCACTCTTTTGTTACATTCATTATTACCACCCAAAAAAAAAAAAAAAATTCACTTTACATTTTATAATACTCTCAGCAATTATCCTCATTTGGATTTGTGTATTCTGCAACTGAGATCCCAGCCAAGTGATCTAGCAAAGGAGGAATCAGAGCATACTATCTGTTAGGACACTGGTCTTTTTGAAACATTGCATCACTGTGAGGTAACAGTAAGAACATGGTGCATGAGATAAACATTGGTCGGGACTGAGCTCTGAACTCAGAACTCTGGCCTCAGCCACTTTTTTGCTACAGATTTTCTTCACAACCTTCAGCAAGGGACATCCTTTGTGATTCCTACCTCCTCATTCATAAAAAGGAACCAGTATTTCTTCCTTTTGTAAGAGCAGCTTTCTACCCTTCTACGTATCAGAAGCTGTTATGTCGTTATTACAGAAATCAGGCTAACAAAACACACCTAAAATAGGATTGCAACTCCACAGTTGCTTTGCAGGGAGATGTGAGCTCACTCTGCCCACACTACGAGATGTCTGGCCACAAACCCACTCTAATCCAGTTTAGCTATGGTTAGCACTTACGTAAACTACATGAATTCCAGTTTAGAGCAACCTCACATCTGTCTACAAAAAGCATGTTGACATACGCATACAATAGATGGTGCTTCTGTAAACAGCCTCTTAAAAAAGGAACCCCAGAAGCATCACCATTTCTGCCAAAGCCCACGGCGTGGTTCACAACACAGTTGTCCCATTGTCTCTCCCAAAAGGGTATCGCTCAGTAGTGACACATGATCTTGCAGTACTGTATTAAATAACTGGCTACAAGCACTTTTAACGATCCCTTCTGCAAAGGAATACGTATTTGAAAAATGTGCATTATGTATTCAACAGGCAGCTTGTGAAGGCTGCATCCTTGCATATCCATGAAGTATTCAATCACTACAGGACCTGAGCCTATAGTGAATGAAATACAGAATGAAAAATAAACATCTGGATCATAGGATAGCATTGGGCTAAGACCAAAAAGGACTAAAAAAATGCACTGTTCCTGCTCAATGACTAACTTAAATGCATTACCATACCTGCCACTAAAATTATGAGAGTTGCTCCAAAAGTAATGCTTCCTAATTTATTATGTTGGCTCACAATGTCAGAGGTGGATGTTGGTGGTACAGCAGCAGATGTTAGACCTTCCCAACAATATTGCACTACATGGTGTTGGCATGTGACAGATAGCAGCAGAAGAGCAATCTGGCAAAATGGCATCTGACACGGAAATGCAGATGAAGCAAAGGTGTGTCTCTGAATTCCTCCATGCGGAAAAAATGGCACCCACTGACATTCATCAATGCTTTCTGGAGACCAAAAAGAGGATATGAGCACACTGAGGCAGTGGGTGGTGCATTTCAGCAGTTACAAGAATCACAGTGGATCATCTCCACTGGTGCCGATTTTCATAAGCATGGCATGCAGGGTATTGCTCGTTGCTGGTGAGAATGTATAGCTAATGGTGACTGTTGAAAAATGGAGTTTTGTAGCACGGAGTTTGCTCTACTAAATAGTGCTATTGTGCTCTTTGTTGTAGTTCCCATGGTAATAAATAAGACTCGTTACTTTCAAAGTGACCTATGTCCACTTGAAAAGACCAAAAATATCTAATCCAACCTGAAAATGAAATACTTATATATGTATTTATTCTTTCATATACTAGGAAGAAGACTAGCATTTCAGATCTGATAAGCTTTATACCAAACACTTTCAAGTAGATAAAAGCCACAAGACATACACTATGCTACCTAGAAGGCTGAAGGAAGAGGAGGAACTCCGCCTATAACTCATGGGTTAGAGATAGCAAAAAACCTCCATGATAGCCCATGGTACGCTGGTAAGTGCAGCACCAGCTCACTGCCACTCACATGAAGGAGCTATGACACTTTGGACATTTTTGTGAGCTACATGCTTTTTTTTTAATAGCCACATGTTGGGTTATTCCTAATCAATGTGATTGAATTAAAGAAAACAGAGAAAGCTTTCAAAGCAGTTATGCTTCTGTATAGATCCACACGCTGAAGACAATGCAAGGGAAATTAAGCCCAGACTGAGAGTTCCAGCATTACAAGCCCGGAGAAATACAGCTTGTGATCCCAATACCAGGACCTCTTTCAGTGCACGGTACTGTTAGAAGGTATATCAAATCCAGAGTTTCACAGCAAATGCAATCTGAACTTGGAAGCAGCGTTGTGCAGAGGATGTGCCTTTAAGATGGCACCCAGGATCACCCTTCAGAAGCTTACATTTGCCACACAGTCATTGAAATCAAAGACAGAAGGGCCACGGCTGCAGTTCTGGCATTGAGCTGCAATGTAACATTTAACAAATTTTCACTCCCTTCTCTCTCAGTGCCTTAAAGGTACTTTCACTGTTTGGAATGGTAGCTTTTTAGTCCCTTCCTATGTGCATTCAGGGACTTGCCACTGTAACAGTGCCTCAGGGCACTACTGTAATACAATCCCAAATGAGTTCTCTGGATACAACTTTAACACAAAATAACAACAGTGTTTTTGCTAATTACATAACATTATCATTATGTAAAACCATGTTACATAAGAAAACAACACATAGCATGTTGACATATTTTTTCTTGAAAAAAAATGGAATTAAAATTAACAATTAACTGTTAGCAGGTTTTGGCTCCTTTTATCTTTTGACAATGTAACATATGTCAGGTTTCCTACTACTGCACATTCAGGACATTGTTTAAAGTAAGTTCTCTGAAGAACTGGCTTACTTTCTTTAAAAGAGGGTACGTTCTTACAGCTCAGCTGCCTTACAGAAAAGGACAGTATAGATAGAATGAAATACTATTCTAACCTGTAATTTAGCACGCAGTTCAATCTCTGCAGTGAATTCCATAAGCTCTGGATTGGACAAAATTGAAATTGAATTACACAACAGAATGGAATCTCATTGATTTGCCTCAAATTCAAAGTAACTAACTATATTTACAGATAGATATTCATTTTTTCACAACTTTTTATATATTCATGTCTATTATTACTGAATTCCTCTTAGCAAATAAATGGTCTCTTTTGAAAGAAAAGTAAAAACAAATTCAGTGACAAAGTTTCCTTGTCAGAAAAAGCATCAAGAATTCTAGTTAAATAACTTGGAGGCTTTGGTTTATCGTCCAGTACTGCCTAAATTCTGAAGCTGATGCAGATAATATGAAGAGGATTTAAGATGTGTCTTCAGCACGTTCCTTCAGTGGGCCTCAACTTAAACAGCTCTGAAATTGTACTGTTGCAAAATTTACCAGATGCATTTTCCTTGGCATAATTTTGAATGGTATAATACCTACACATGTATAAGAAGACTTGTAACTGTAACAAGAAAGCTCTCAAATAGGAAGCAGAAGGCCTCAGGCAAAAAGATCTTTGGGGGTTTCCATGGGGGTATGAAAATGCTAGTTGGAAAAGCCCAGCTTTACCATTCTTTCCAAGAGCTACAAAGAGTAAGATAGCTGAAATGTCCATCTGATATTTCAGTGATATCAGAAATAATGCATGGGTACACATTACCTCATCTAAAATTCCAATAAAAACATACTACACAGCGCACAGACTTGAAAATCCCCACAAAATTGGAGATTCAACTTGTCACAACGGAAGAACGCTTAAACAACAAAAAATAAAAAAATAAAAATAAAAAAACCCAGAATGGTAGTTTTTATTAAAAAAAGAAAAGCGTACTGATGTACCCTTACATTCAGCAGATATAAAATAATCAGGTTGTGAGCCATGCAGCCAAGTACTCATTCAGCTGCACATCAGTTCATGTGTTTTTTTCAATTAGAAGGCCTTAAGAATGCTTGCCTTCAGGTGTTCTTCCCTGAATTCCTCAAAAGACAAGAACTCTCTACTGCATAGCTTGTTTTTTGTTGTTGCTTTTTCTGAAATGTTGAAACATAATAGCTATAGCCTAAGTTTGTTGGTTTTTTTTTTTTTAATTTAAAAGACCTCAAATACAAACTTCCCCTCTCAGCTCTGATTTTTGAAATTCATTTCTCCTGACACAGTAACAAGAGAAAAGGAGGTCCATGTGCTCTCATTTCAATTTCACTTCAGGAGAATAACACTAATTTCTCCAAGGATTTGTTGGGTCAGTTAGAATTCCAGCTTACATACATATGCTCAGTTAGAAAGCAGTTCCCCAAGTATGCACCACAGCGTACTGCTAGTGAAGAAATGGCTTTGCGCTCTGCCCAAGACACCATTACACCTGTGATTATTTACAATAATCAGTCCCAAATGCAAATAATTTCACCAGCCAGAAAAAGAAATCACATGTAAAAGTCTGAGCAAGCTTACCTCACCAAACCCTCAAAATAAAAACTCATCTTTCCATCACTGTCTCTGAAAAGACTGTTTCATCAGTTAAAAAAAAAATAATAATAACAGTAATGTTTGAGTAGGGAAAGAGTACACTGTGAAACAGCAATTTGCCTTCAGAGTTCTCAGCTTATAAAAATTCAAGCTTTGGAGAAGCTTTATTTGCTACTGAATTTCACTTACAGCATCTCTTTCAAAAATACTTATGTTCTTGTGCTTACAAAGATTTTTATTTCTGGTTTTTGTTTTTTTTTTTTCTTCCAGTATTCACCTCTGCAAGATATCTTCAAACCAGAACTGATATACATTCACCATAGATAAAAATCTCTGCAGGCAGTATGGGCCATGGAATAAAGAACACACTCATTCCTAGCTCCAGTTTACATCAAGGATACCAACAATGAAGCAGGCTAAAATGCTAAAGCATTGCCTTCTGCCAGTTCAGAAAGATCAGTCTCACGTTCGTAGCCTGTTTCTTTTTTTACAACGTGTATATGGATCACACATTAGCAAACTGTTAATGCTGGGACCAGAGGTGCCCTACTATTCAGGACCAACTGTCCTAAATGAAAAATGTAAAGTCAAGATTGGGCGATGAGTTTTGTTTTTCACATGCTGAAAATTATTTAGGCAGTAATTTCTTAGCCTCTTTAGTTAGTCATATAGAATCACTTCTCCAGGCACTTAGTAGTACTGCTCCATATCCATGAGCCTCAGGCCATCTGCACCTGTCCTCAGCACGATGCTGACAGCAGCAATGAAAAGCTGATGGCTAGAGGGGTGGCTACTAGGTGCTTTGCATAAGATATTTCAGAAATGTACATGGGATACAGATCTGGGGGGAAAACACACTGACACACATCCACAAAATTGGCATAACTTTGGAGAGGAAAGCTAAAAGTTTCACCAAATTAACTCATCAACCTGACATGTCCCACTGTAAAATCTTATCAATAGTTTAATCAAACAAGAGGAAATAGAGGAGGAAAGAAAAAATACAGGGAATAACTTGCACTTCCTTCGAAAGAAAGTTCTTTAGGAAGTGTTTCAGTGCAAAATGAAGCTGCTATTGCTGTGGAATTTTAGGGTGTTGTTTCTCCGTTTTCTTTTTAACAAACACCAGAATGAGCATTACAGCAGCATCCCTCAGAAATTATCAGAGCACAAGTTGTAACTACTCCCAGGCAACTAGAAAGTACATAGGGTTTTGTTTGGGCTTTTTTCTGTGCAAAATTCTCTGATTTTTCCAGTATGCTTTAACTTGGTATACTTTGCTTCTTTAAACTACAAATATCTCTTTCCAGGTGACCATGCCCTCTTTTTCTAGCATATACATTCTTTGGTATGCAATGTAGAGTTAACTATTTGTGTATGAGGAGAAAATTCTGGGGGAAAGCAAGAAAAGATAATTCATTGTAAGGTCAAACGTGACTATTACTACACAGCAGAAGAATGTGCTAGATACCTATTCAGCTCCTGCAGACAATTTTCAAGGACCTTGGAAGGAGGTAAATAATTATGAATACTACAGCTGAATTGTATTTTCCTCTTTAAAGAGACCAAACTTT
Organism: Centrocercus urophasianus; assembly: GCF_019232065.1. Lineage (NCBI taxonomy): Eukaryota > Metazoa > Chordata > Aves > Galliformes > Phasianidae > Centrocercus > Centrocercus urophasianus. The sequence goes on from NW_024884586.1 coordinate 4,819,235, forward strand.
GTACAAAATTCAGCTCAAAATTTCAGGATCTCAGATAGAGATCAAGTAATACACACTTCTAATACTGACAGCCTGTACTGCAGCCATTTATGCAGTTAAGCAATACATTAATACCAAGTCTCTTCTTCAAAAGAGATCAGGAGCAGCAGAATCCCAGCCTAGGTTGCGTAGATCTTTGCAAACAATGAGTAAAGATAGTGTTAAAATATTTAAAAGGTCATAAGCACAAAAAATTACATTACTGTCTCAGACAAATCCTCTCTGTAAGCATGCTGACTCTGATTTTTAAGATGAAGTAATCATAAATTGCTTAAGAGCATGTACAAAAATTAGGAGATAATTATATAAAAAAATGTACAAAGTGGCCCAACGCCAACAAGAGCGTCTCCCATCAATCATGTATGATGCTCTCCTCGAGACCTCTCCCTACCTGGAGAAGCAGCTGTGCTCAGCAGCAAGTCCCAACAACCTTTAAAGCCTGGTTCCCGCAGACACAGAAAGAGGGTCTGAAAACATGACCTACTAGGTGCCTTTAGTTTTGTTCACTGTTATAGGACAGCATATGAAGCAGGCTCCTCACATTTTACGGAACTCAAATTTCACAGAAAAAGAAAAAATCTCTATTGTGGTTACGTGAACTAATGAACTGAACTTCCCACAGTCGTACTAGTTCGATCCTGCAGAAGTCACTAAACGTGCATGATGTTAGGTGATGGCTATCCTTGGCCTCATTATCTAACTGTGCCTTATAAAAGATGTATTTCAACAAGCTGACTCTATTATCACACTGCAGGGTATAGTGAAACTTTCATCGATTTCAATGACAATAGCTGGTAGGGTTTCAGGCAAGAATAATACTATCCTTGTGTAAAAGCAGGAAAAAAAATACTTCCCAAGATTCTCCAACATCACTACGATTTAGCAAAGATACCATAGAAATGCAAGAACAAAAAATAACACGCAGACTGTTTCATTCACATACACAGAAAATGCTCAGTGATTACAGCACACAAATGATGGGTATGTTGTTATTAGAGTCCGGCTGAAGCGTATTAAATTCGAATGCCCAATTTTAACATTGCGGAAGTAAATCAATCAACACTTTAAACCTGTGTGGACTTACTTTATGAAAGCAAGTTACATGTTGGAAGTTATGAAATGTGCTGTCTGCATGAGATGCTATTTAACGTTTTTAAATTTCTCCTCTGGTAACCTGGCATGTCCCAATTCTTTTTATCCAAAAATCTTCCAAAAGAGCAGATCGCTCTCCAGTCATCTCACACTATTGTTGTCATACACTTGAACTCAAAGAGCAGAAGATATTCATACTGCAAGAGAATGAGTTAAACTGAGTTAAACGTTAACAGAATACTGTAGAAATGTAGCGTGCTTGCAGAATAAGAGACTACTAGAACAAAAAACAATATTGCTCATTACATAGCTTTTTCCCACTTTGGAAACATAATTTAGCACCCCCTCAACTAGGTGTTAATATCCTGAGTTTCACATATTCCCACAAAGAAGCTCTGCAGATTTTGTTCAATAACATGTAAAAAAGTACATGGTTCTTTCTTTTTCTGTGTCTGAAAATACCTTGTCCTCTCAGACAAAGTGTGTGCTGCTCAAAGGGCTGATAATTAAGCCTTTCAAGTTTGCCATCCAGTAAAACTTGGTGATCCCACCCAAAGTGTTTCACCACCAGAAGCATCTGGTGTTCTTTCGGCACAATTACCATATTTCAGAAGACATTTTAACTTGGAACTTGCATTTGGTAGACACATTCGTCATTTTATGAGCAAGAAGACAGCATCTTGCCAATGCATGGCCTCAAAAGAAAATTTCAACACACCAGACTCTAATTTCTATCCTAGCAAACCCTGCCGGCATAGAAGGAAGTAACATCTTAACTTTTAACTAATGTACATGAAGGTGAGGACAAGATACCAACTAGCAATTTCATAATTCTTCTCTCTATATGTTGATAATTCAGAGCATAATCCAACAAATTAGGGGTAAAATGAATTGCCTTCATTTGAAACTCCGTTTTAAGACATCTGACTTTGAAATTAAAACTAAGGACCCACGAGAAATTAAACTGTTTGAAGTAAAAAAAAAAATTAAAAAAAAAATCATTGCACAATAATAATCTGAAGAAGGACCACGTCAAGAATATTTTGCATCAGATTCTTCCACTACATTTATTTTACGGACTCTGCAAATACAGTAATAATATGAGAACATTTCTAAATGCAGGAGCATTTAAAAAGTGAAAGGAGAAGGCAAGAATATGGTTACACTTGAGTAATACTAGACTCCTTTCTGGATTGCTTCTCAAGAAAATCTACCTAAAAGAAAACATGATAAGAACACTGAAACACTGAGCACTCTTCCAAGAGCATTCAGAAGTTTCCCCTGCAGTTTGCCTGTAACTTTTTTTATTTTTTTCACTGATTTTGTCAGTATTTGTGGCAAAAGATGAAAACATATGCAGCAGTGTTATGCTCAGATTTCTCAGGACAGTATGGATAGCATAGAAAGAAAGCAGAGAGAGCATTTAAAGTGATGATTGATAATTCTCAGATCTAGATATATCGGTTACCTTTCTGAACTATGAGATCAAGTCTGCATTAAGTGGACCTTGCATACAAACAATCCACATACAAGGACAGGAAATGATGCAAACCTACGTGTGGGATTTTATTCTTTAAGGAATGTGTTTCATGTAGAACCCTGGGGAGAGAAACATGCTTCTCTTGAAGATGTTTATTTAGTTTGTTTGGTGTCCACATGGATCAATTGATCTGAAATTAGTGAAAATATATGAAAAGAATAATCAAAGGATCCAACCAAACAAATAAGCTGCTACATTCCATATGACAAATAGCATATAAACAAACAAAAAAAAGTTTTAAAACAAAACATCCTCCCAGAACACAGATTTTCATCCATCAAAGACTTCATATGTAGAAATTTGAATGATGCAGTGAAAAAAAATTACAGATTGGATAACAGTAAACACAGAAAACTGAACCAAATTTTAATCAGAAAATCAATAAGAAATTTATATAAAAAATCAAATAGAAAGTAGACAAGGCTGTTATTTTTTTTACAGGTAACTTTGTAAGATTTGTCCCTTAACAACAATAACAAAAAAAAAAAAAAAACCACAAATTATGAAGAAATAAATTTAATCAAATAATAAGATACAAGAAAGAGATGGGAAAAAATATGTAATCATATAAAAATGTATCTGTATAGTAATAAATGGCAGCAGAATTAATGAAAGTGAGAAATTAGAACCATTCAATTTGGGAAGAGATCTACGGGTGCATATGAAGAATTGCAAACCTGTTCATCTTTACATGACAAGCCATCAGACAGTCTAAATGTAATATATGAGCAAGTAAATAAACATTTGAGTACACAGAGTGTCATTCTCATTGGGTGACACTCCAAAGAGTGTGTATCTCTTCTCTTGGCAAAAACAAACTGCACATTACATCCTTGTTTTTATACAGAATTTCAGAGCAGATTTTCTAACATCCTAAATTTAAAAAACAAATATGGTCCATTCACTTCCAGCAGTTTTTTTTCTCTAATTTTATCTCAGCCAACAATATCATAGCAAATAGCATATTGTTATCCACTTACGTTCTCATATTTTTTGAGCAACAGTGTGACTTTCCTCTCTGCCAGTACAGTGAAAAGAAGGAAAATATTTACACAATAATCAGATTAATGTCATCTTACAAATCATAATGGAGCATCCCCTTTATTTCAATTAGTGTCATCACAGTGACATGTAACAACCACAATGTGATGATTTCACATCATCCTCAAAAGGAACAATCAACTCAAAATGCGTATGAATTAAAAGGGAAATGATTCATCTTACACCTTAGAATCTTGAGCAACTGCTACAACAACAGAAAATCTTTCACAGCAAAAGATGATGGTGCTTTCAGGCCAGCAGAATAAAAATTTCAATTTTAAATTTACAGCAAACAGCTCCATTCTACACACAGTGGAGCAGATTCACTAATGTGTTACTTCAGTTTTATGACATGCTAACTTCACAGAAATGGGAGAAACAGCATGAGGCAAGTAATTTGTTCTAATATCTATATTAAAAAATAGACATCCTAACCCTACCCACTTTAAAAAAAAAAAAAAAAAAATCAATTCATAATATGTGCTTGGTTCTCTTTTTCCTCAAGAAAACCCAGTGGGTTACAATCCATAAGGTTGTCCATTCTGACATATTTTTGACGCAGATTCTGTACAATGACTAGAAGAAGCAGTAGACCTAAATTCTCATTGCCCGAGAGGCCAGCTCTCAAAAACAGTTCTTGCAAAGCATACTAGCCAGTCATGAGCCCAGAGCACAGTTTCTTCTACAATTGCACTCTGAAGACATAGGGAAGCTGGTGGATATAAACAGCACAGGATGTATGCAGTGATATATCTTGCTGGCCCCATTCCTACCTAGAAAATGGGAGCAGGACACAGCACTGATCTCCCAAGGTCCCCCCAGGGTACCAGTATATGCATGTCTGTATGCTCTGGCCTTTACAGCTGTGAGTCAGAAAGTAGAATCAGCACAGAAATAACTGCAGAAACTTAGTTTTTTTGCTATATCTTGCTGTAGTTATAAACCTTGTCACGTTATTCTAGTTACACCCAAAATATCTGCATCACTTTTCTTTTGCTTCAGGATGCATACTGCTTTCAGCTGCAAACCAGAAGTTCCCACATAAGCCGCAGTGGTTGCACTCTGGCCTACCAGCAAAAACAAAGCTCACACTTTAAGTTAATCACTGCCTATTATTAGCATACTTTTACAGTAATATAGTACACACACAGTTGATGTTGTGATTTAGGAATTAAAAATTAATCATATGTAAAATTAGGCAATTCAAGGAATAACTGCCAGTCAAGCTGGAATTAGAGCCGTATATGATCCATTCAATGCTTGTGCTTGCACCAGTGAACTGGAAAAGCTCGGTGAGCCAGTCAGGCTTAGGTATGGAAGCTGGCTCTCTAGAATTGTCCCCAGTCTCCTATTTTTTAAACAGTTTAGGTGACACTGCCATGTAATGACAAGGAACATGGAAGGAATAAAGAAGAAACTGACTCTTTACCTTTTTCTACTCTTAAAACACTAAGGGAATCTACAAGTTCAATCTTTCACAAAACCCCTAGTCTTTTTCTTTTTTCCTTTTTATGAACAGAAGTCCTGTCAGCAATATATTTTTGGTTACACCAAAACTACCTTTTGATTTTTTGATAGTTTCTAATACACAACATATTCAGTATGAACAGAAGTCTGTTCCCATGAAAAGTAGTAAGACAGTGCAGTGAAGCGTGGACAGAGAGAACACTGAATATGAAAAAAGACAGCCAAATTCTTCAAAGAAAAAAACAGAAACTGGTAGCAAATTGCAGGAGGTATTAAAAAGCATGTAAAATAAATTATTTCTTAAAGTAGCCACTTTTCAAGATTTCAAACTTCTTGAACTTGCAAACTTGGTAGTAGCTACAAGAAACAATCAGCCAATAGCAAATTAATTAAAGTATGCAATTTTCACATAACTTTCAAGACTGAAAAATACAGCCTCTTCTAAAGAGATCTAAGATATATAACTGACACTAAAGAATACAGTGGGTCTCAAAAGAGCCCTAAGACACAGCAACAGTAGCGTATTTGGCCTGTTTCAGGCCACTAGCAAAGATTTTTACTCACTAAAAAATAAATGGGAATTCACTGATTCAGGCAGGCATAAGAAATATGAATCACATCTTTTCACAGAAGCAGATATACGGAATACGACATCTAAATGTCCATTTAATTACAAAGGAGAACACTGGATATTCAGACAAACTATATTGAAAGACCCTATTGTTACTAGATAGCTGCACTAGTTTGATGCCGCATGAATTAGCTTTTCTTATCTCAAGTTAGAGATGGTCAAGTAGAGTAACAGGGTAGGTACGGCCACAGGCCTGTTTAGAATCCATCACTGATGACCTATAGTTTTGGTACCTACCAAAGCTACACAACTTCCGTGCACCCTGCAATAGCTAGTTAAGAGACATACCACAGTAGATCCTCCGGCTCTGTTCTTGCTGTGAATACCATGGAAATTCATTTGCCTCAGTTCATGGCAGTTCTACTCTCATTTGCAAGGCAAATCTGCGGTAGTGTTGTCAATGGGGAGTGAGCCAGAATGCATGCAGGTGAAGAATTTGACTCTCCATCCTTAAATGCATTCAATTAGATGTGTGCAAATGAAGCACTTGAGTGAAAGATTCACCAAAACCAAGCTGCTTTAACAGCAACGTTGAGCTGTATGCCTAAGCGGATGAAGTGTTTCCATATAAAGATGATGTATGAAGACTGCTCTGAAAGTAATTTCCCCTATTTAATTATGTTGGCCCACAACGCCACAGTCAGATGTTGGTGGTATGGCAGTAGATGTTGAACCTTCCTGCCTATATTGCATTACATTTTGTTGCCATGCAACAGAAGGCAGTGGAAGGACAGCCTGACAAAAAGATGTCTGACACACAAATGTGGACGAAGCATTTCTCTATGTGGGAAAAAACTGCACCCATTGACATTCATCAACACTTGCAAAACATTTATGGAGACCAGAACACGGATGTGAGCACAGTGATGCATTTCAACAGTGGTGACAGAAGGTCACCTCTGCCGATACAGATTTCATGAGCGTGGCATGCAGGTTTTTGTTCATTGCTGATGACTCTATGTTGAAAAATAGTGTTTTGTACCTGAGATTTTGCTCCATCAAATAGTGTTATTGTGCTCTTTCAATCTGTTGCAGTTTCCATGTAAATAAATAGGAGGCATTACTTTCAGAGCGACCTATGTATCACTTCTCTAAGTTAATACTTACACAAGCTCTCTCTTGTCTTGTCTAGTCTTACCTATAGCACTACTGTCTTTTAATGTTCAACTTATTAATGGCCTCTGAAATGCCCTTTTTCAACACAGCACACCACCATTACTCAGCAAATAATCAGAAAAAAATATCTTCACAGTAAAAGAATAACAATATTTGGCCAAGTGATGGCTCAAATCAAGATGCTGATCCTTACTTTTCAGGGCCAATAATATGAAAGAGTTAATTGCTGACAGCACTTATGTACAGCAGTGTTTTGTTTACATAAAATATCTCCACGTAAAAACTTGCACGTAGAACACTTGTGAATAACAAAGGTCTTTCCTTTTTAAACAAATTGAGAAAAAGTAATCATCCTTCACAGGTGAGATATTCTGTTTATTCTATGGAGAATCATTTCAGTCTAAATTAAACTCTTGAAATGGTTTTGGTGATTGCTGCAATAAGGACACAACAGGGAAAAGATCTGGGAAGGGAATAACACATTAGATGAATGTGACTGACAAATATTCCTAGTATATGAAAACTACTGTGTTAGGTTTTTTTTAATCAAATATCACTATTATTATGTGTAGAATCTAATGCTGCTTATCTGCCTTAATAGAAAATATCAATCAGCACTCTAATTATCTTCAATACGGACTGTTTCATAAATAAATTAAAGATATGTGTCTCTTCAGCATCCAATAAAACAGTCGTGGTACAAAGACACCTTCTAGAGATTAGACCAGCAGAAAACCCTGCCAATCCACTATTTAAAAATGAGATCTTTTTTGCCTTGGCCTTGAGTAAACAAACACAGAGCAGTGTGAAAATGGCTTGTCTGTTAAAAATTGAAGACTATTAGGGGGAAAAATGCAAAGAAAGATGTTAAAAGCAAAATATGAAACTCTGGCATTCTCTGTTTTCTCTAACCTAAAACTTCACAGCAAAAATATAACCAAGTAAATGTCATCAGAAGTGTGTGGAAAGGGTTGTTTTACATGTTCTCCTTTTCCAAACTCTATAAATACATACTTCTTCAACTATGATTAAGAACACTGCTGCTAGCAGCCATAGGGAAAAAAACCAACAGCAATAAACCCTAATATGAAGTCACAGAACTACACCATTACTGAAAAACAGGTGCAAGATTTCTTACTACAGATTTTGTTTTTCTTTCTAATATGATATGTCTACCCATTCAACTACTTAAATTATCTCAACTGCAAACATTTTTGAGAGAATTTTTTTTAAAGAAGTCCAACAAGAATAAAAAGGAATAGTGAAATCCAAGTGCCTTAAAAACAGCTGCGTGAGACACACTATAAACAGCGCTTTGAATCTGTAACTTGTTCATCATGCTGCTAACATTCTCTTTTTTCCAAGGAATACTAAGTGATCCTTCACATACTGCTGAAGGTAAACTGCAGTAAAACGGTGCTTGTCAAGAAATCTTCTGGAAGAATCATTTGTCTTTCTTAGTGACATTTCCTTACCATAGCGACGTGCCCCCAGAGGCTTTCTTATGCAGGGAAGAGCGATTAACAAATGGGCTGAAGAAGACCAAAGCAGTCCTGTACCCCCCCCATAAGGGTCCAGTGGAGACTCTACAAAAACCACATAGCTTCAAACCATATCATTTGCACAGTTTAGCCTCGTGTAATAAAGAAGTCTCACTGAAACCAAAATCTTCTTGCTAGTACAGCTGAAACATTCACCCCAACAAAGGTCAGATCCAGACATATGGGCTCTCTGCATAGCAATACTCAGTCTGCCCCTAGTTCTGACAAGATGGCCAGATTCAGAGATGAGATTTGTGGTTTACTGCATGGTTTGCCTCATTCTTCCAGTGAGATAATGGGAAACATAAGATATGAGCCAGCTGGCAGACTCACAAAGTTAGAGCTGAACTACAACTTAGGGTCAGACCCCTAAGGCAAGAGAAGGAACTGAGGATAAGAATGTGTGACACTGCTTCTGTCAGTGGGTCCATCTGTAGCATGGAGTTCCTGGGAGATAAGGAGTCCAACTCACATAGGAGTCATAGGCCTACAGCTGCCATTGAACATAACTAGGTAATAAGAAGCTTATTACTTGCCTGATCAAGTATCTCATAATAATTATGTTATTCCAAAATCTGTAAGTCAGTAGGAATCTTTCTATTGACTTCAAAGGGGCTTTTGATCAAGCCTTGCCCACTTAGTAGGATACCCCTCTCCCTATGTCATAATTTTGCAGTTGCCATCAAGAGGCACTCAACTTGACAGACTCACTGCTCAGCCACAGCAGTGCTGCTGGGAGGACACTTTCAGTTTTGGACATTTGATTCCATTTTATAACTTCAGCCAACCACTGATCTTCAGTACCTGCGACATTCACTTGGTCAAAAAAGAAAGAATTAATTAACATGAATTTAAGAAAAGAATAGCACTGAAGAGACCTCTTGTGCTAACTGGACATGGTCTAGGTCTGACTTCTGTTGATCTACACATGTAAAACAATGCTGGCTATTGGTACAGAATACAGAATGTATAAACATTTTTCAATCCAAACAAAAGAGGTGTGGAATGACAAAGTTCCCTCTAACATACATAATACGTTATTTATATACTTCCCTGACCATCAGGCAGAATCACGTAATAATCATTTATAATGAATCTCTGTATACACATTACTTCTGAAACTGCATACTGTGTGGCCACACTGTAACTTGTCACTGAGAGACATTGTGGAAATCCCCCTTATTTCATGGATCATTGATCCAATGTGTAAATCCTTCTTAGCTTGCAAGCCATTGACCAGATAAAACATAAGGGCTCCAAAGGGAAAGAGCCTTTCTGGTCTGCTGAACAAATTCAGCAGTAGCGCATGTACTTCAAATTCACATGTGAAAACCTCTTTGAAATCAGGGTCCTGATCCTGCAAATACTTATGCTCATAACCTATAAGTCACCCCAATGCAAGTCTAATATACTTATCAGGCACCTTTAGAAGAACAACACTGTGCTACCCACGATAAAGTGTTTGTTTCCAGGATCAAGACCTAAGTGCAACTGGGAGAACAACGTCTAGAAATAATTAAGCCTTTTAAGGTTTTTCAAGAAAAAATAAATAAATAAATAAATAAATAAATATGATGTTGCATGTTGTTATTTCTAAATGAGTAAGTGTGAAAACCTGCATCCATAGACACTGACATTTTTAATAATTTTACTCTCCACACTTTCCAAACAGCTAATTGGATTTCCCCACCATCTTTAGTGCTACTAAGAATCACAGATTTTAAGCCAATTCTGCAAATTTTCAGCTATGATTCAGCAGCTGAATGTCTCTTAAATTCTATCAGTTAGTAATAGAGACAATGCTCTTACAATAATATTTTGCCTTTTAAGCATTTTGTTATGAAACACATATTTTCCTTAATTTCAGATCTGAGACAAATACAAATTCAAGCTACAGAAGCACAAATGTTATTTTCTGTGGTGCTGGCACGCTGTTATTTTCCAGATCACCCTAACATGAGGTAACTATTATCGATTGTGAAAGCACAACAGGTGGGTCACATGAAAGGTCACATTAGTTTTGTTCACAGGCCCAAACAGAAGGTTTTCATTATCCTTAATAAAAACAGAAGCAAGTAATAAAATATATCATTGCAATAACATATCTCTCCATTCATATGCAATAACCTCATACATTAGGTCCTACAATTTCAAAATACTGCTGTTGGCTCCAGCAGCATGATTATTTTTGCGGTTGCAACTTATAAAAATAATACTATAAATCATAGTTTGACTTGCATATTTCCACACTGTTCTTTTGAACTGCTTTTTGAAATGTTTTTCTGGACAAACCTTCGCAAAGCACGTATTCATTTAGAAATGTTAAGCACTTTAAATGGTCAATAAAGTGGCAAAGATTTTTAGTAATTCCTGTCATTAACGTAATAGCAAATCACGATGGCCTAGGAGTAGTGAGGCACCTTGCTCAAACCCTGATGCCATCAAGAATAGAATCGTAAGTTGGACACGGTAAGGAAGTCAAATCATATCAGATCCCTTCATAATAGTTGTCAGGACAAGCTGGTTGGCCAGTTCCATTCTCCATGCAACACGTGTACATGTGTACGTACGTACATACATACACACATGCTTGCCCATTTTAGAAAGCCCATATTTAAAATGACATCAATCAGCCTGTCAATATCTAGGTTAAAGAAAACAATATTTGGTTCTCTATTCCTCAATAATGATGCCTAGATAACTAGGCTGGAGGATAATTAGGGAATCGGCTTTTCTTCACAGCTTTTTCTATCTATAAACTGTTCTCCAGTGCCTTATTCTGGTGTGCAATCACATCTCAAACGAACATACCTGAGCGTAGCATAGAATTGAAACTAAATTTCAATGGAATTTACATTTGCCTAAAGCATGATTTCCCAGTGCAATATGGGTTACAGGCATTAGTGCTAAGTCCAGAACATTCCTGCTGCTAATACAGCAACAAAGACCTGCTCTTGAAAGCAGTATCTTGTTATCAGAAAGCAACATGTGTTGCTGCAAACAGCAAATGTATGGAACAATGTACCTCTATCTGCGAATGCAAAATACCCCTGCTAGAATGACTTTTAAACCGGGCTCCAAAAAACCAAGCTGCTTATCAGCCTGCCACCTAACTGTGAAAAGCTCATCTTGGGGCATGTTGTGTCTGCAGAGTGACTTGCACTCAGGCAGCAAAGCAGCAGCAGTTCAGCCTCCTGCGCCGCCCATTCCTGCAAGTTTTAGGAATGGTTTTAGGACAATGCGTTTCTTTTCGGATCCACACCTGCTGGCATTTCTGACAGACTGTTTTGTCATGTGCTTCTTTAAGAGGTTTAAAAATCTTTCTAGCAATTTGAAAATACTAAGCTGCGGCTTCACCCTTTTTCACACCTCACTTCTCCCCCTCTCACAGTCTGATGTGCTAATATCAAAAACCCTAGAACATAAGTCAGTAAGTATATTTCCATGTTGGGTGAGGCACAAGGGTTAGGAAGATCTCGAGCATTTTCGGTCAGAGAAAAGTCTCCTCAGTTACAGCATATCTGATATAGACGCACGCTGTGTGGTATCCTCCAGCCTAGAGGGTGTGCCAAAACCTTTATCTATAAAGTGCTAAAGTAAAAGCAGTGGCAGGTAAATAATTTAGATATGGACAAAAATGTGCCTTGAAAGCAGAGTCCAACCAAACAGAACGTGTTTTATGCTCTTCCTGCTCCCCTCCAGGAAGTTATTGGAATTAATCCAATTAGTTTAGATAACCAAAATCTGTATTTCACATTTTGCTTACATTTTGGCGTGCTTTATTCACAAAGCAATTTTCAAAAAGAAAGTTAAAAAAATATATCAATTCTTCTATTTGCCTCTGTGAACTTCAGAATAAATCAGTAATTTTTGACAAATTATCCAAAACCACAGAGATAAAGTGGTAAAAAGGCTTTTTGCTCCCCATATCCCAGGGACGTGTAAAGCAAAAAGAACCTGATCTAAAACATGGTATGTAACTGACATTTTGAAAAGAGAGCCTCGTGTGAAAAATCAAAAACATTGGAGGAAAAATTCCAAAGTTGATAGCCTGGTTTATATGATTTACAAAAGGCCAGCCCTATTTCTGGACAATTTTTTTAAAGATTTACAGTATTTACAATTTCTACATCTTTCGTGCTACTGGCACACTACATTTGCCCTCCTTGTGCTCATATCAAGGCATTATCTATGTTAAACTGGGGAACCTATGTACAAACGGCTCATAATCAGATACAGTCCCACCTGCACTATACACTCTTCCTCTGAGAATCCACAAGCAATGAGATTTGCTATAAATGTAGGATGAATTATAGATAACAGCATGGTGAGACTGGCACCGATGGTAGCCCTTCCTAAAGCATAACTGGTAAAACTGCTGAAACAAGAGCAGCTAAAATACACGTGTCCAGCCTCCTAGTTTTAATGTTTTTGTTGCCCTCTTTGTTTTGTTTTAATAAAAAAAATAAAATCAAAGAAAAGAAGGTTTGTTACTTGCATACATTAACTGCATTATGTATATTGCATTATATACATTACAGACATTGCATTATATATATTTTATATGCAGCCAATGACAATTCCTTTCCACTCAGTGGTGCCAAATGGTTGGACACCCACGATCTAAAGCAAGGCTCCCACATCCATATTTTAGCCACCAAATCAAAGGCGGCTGGACTCTGGGAGATGTCTGCCAAATAATTCTAATAGCAAGCACTATTCAGAAGGAGACTACAGCCATTTGGAAGCCTCAGTGTGAGACAGAACTCTAACTTGAGACATTCCTATTCTGAAAACATCACCCCAGTTCCATGTCATCATTTTAGTAAGACTTCCCTAAGGGAGTATTTGTACCATACATTTATGGGCTTTGGTTTGGTTTTTCCTGAGACATTTCTTGACCAATACATATCACTGATTAGTTTCCACCACTCAGTAGTACCTCCCCAGTATTCATGTAGGAGTTTACACACTCCTGAAGTTAGCAGGTTTCTGACTCTCACTCTAAGTGGCTTTTTTTTTTTTTTTGGGGGGGGGGGGGGGCGTGCGGGCTTTTTTTTTTTTTTTTTTTTGGCTTAGCTTTGAAACAAGCTGTTTTCTAACAACTAACCAAACATTTCCCACAGTATCACAAATACACGTGCTTACTCACGCACACGTTTTAATGTATACGCAGCATACAGTCCTTTCCAGTGAGGACTAACTGGCTTCAGAAATGTATGGAAACAGACGACAGAGACACCTGTTGCGTTCAGTCCTTCTCTGCCACTCTGTATACAGACTGAAGTGCTCCTCTAGTGTTCCTATTTGCCGGCCCCGTTGCACACTGAGAGCTGGATACAGAACAGCTAGTTTCATACATACACCTTATTTTGTGCCTAACAAAGAATCTGGCAGTTTGAACTATAATTTCAGAAAGGTCGTAAAAATCTGGAAGAAAGCCAATGCATTTTGGATTCAAAAATTGTAAAGCCTATCACAGGATTGTATCTTTCTCCCTCTCACTTAACAGTTGTTCTTAGTTCTCAATTACATTCCTTCCATAACGATGACAATGTAAGCTAACACAGCTTAGTCTGGTTGGCAGAGCCATCTATGAACAATGAGGCCAACTCAGAGGCTTAACCTTTGAATTTTAGTTGTATGATTAATCTGTAGTGTCCTTAGTAGTATTCATATATTACTAATTAATTCCACTAATTCCATTAATTTAGGTAACACATGCATTGACCTGAGGAAATTTCAGACTCTGGTCAGTATAAGAAATTACATTACATCCTGCAGATGATGAAAAAAGGAAGGAAAAACCTTTGTACCTACCAAATTGAGCTGTTGTGATCTCAAATCAGTTGTTCTGCACGTACGGATATAATGACAGGAAAAAATGTAATTATAATTAGGTGTCTATTTTGATTTTTCTCTTCATAGTATCCGTACTGAATGTCATTTGATTTTAACAAACTATAAAGTCATTTCAGGCAGGCACTGTACATACTTGCAGTTACTGTTCTCCTTGGGGTCTCTAGTTTCTTTCATATGGAAGCATTTAAATATTTTTTAAGACTTTAAAAAAAAAAAAGAAAAACACAACCAAACAGAAAATATTAATTGGCACAGTGATCATCCAAAAAGGCAAAACAAATAATTATTCATCTGAATGATGTATTAACTCCTCTGCTTTCGAAGGACAAGATATGAGAAAAACATCTCAAAAGAAAAAGGAAACAAAAGTCGGTGAGGTGAGGCTCAGCTGCAGGCCTGATTTTGTTATTGGAGCTACGCAACAGTTAAGACATGAGCCCAAGAAAAATCTTATTTTACTTTAATGGGGCTCTATAAGTGACTTTGGGCCCAAACATACACAAAGGATGTTCGTAAGGATCAAGTCTTTCAATTTTCCATAAATGTCCTTCCTGAATTCAGCTTTCTAGTTCTAAGATGTCTATTTTCGACTCTTATGCTGTGTCGTTACCAGGAAACTGTAAATTTTCATCAGGCAATATTCACACCACCTAACTTCAGATACCTAGCTTAACTGCCTAGATTAGGAACTAAGGCTTTCTGTACCATTACTGACATCCCCAAAACCATAAAAGCTATGCAGACAGACCATCTCTCTCTATTCAGTGCGAAAGAAAGCCTGAAGTTAGATAAACTATGCAGAGAAAAATTAGAGAAATTTCATTTTTTTCATTTCAACACAGTTTGGGACACAACTCAGAATTACATTTTGAGGGAAGTTAATCTTGAGAGTTTCAGTAAGGTTTAGTGTAGACTCTTGTCAGACAGTGTTCAGATCATTACAGAAGCACAATAAGTTAGGTAGAGAAAATTGATTTAGTATTAATGAAACAGATTGTGATGGCTCTATCAACCTAGGGAATGCTTTCCCAGAAACGGGAGAGGAAGCCAAATGGGCCATTTGAAAATAGAATGAAGGTGATGAGAAAAAGAAACATTGGAACTGCAACAACATTGAATAAACATTTCTATTAATAATCATAGAGTATTTTAGTAACTTGCATTTGTTGCATTAGCACAAATGAAAAAGATATATATGTTTCTTTAACAGAAGTATCCAAATTGTAACAAAACAGTACTCCATCTGCTTGGAATACTTCTTGGAGCTACTTTCAGTACCATATGCACATCAAATGGGTCGCTTATCTGCACCAGGCTTTTTGCTAGCAGTGTCTAGAAGTCAATCTACATCTTTCCCATTTAGTAGTGCCAAAGCCACTGTAGGATTTTTTTTGTTGACCAACTAGATTTAACACTTCTGTTCTTCGTTTCTTGTTCATTCTTCAGAAAACCACAGAAAACAAATTATACCATGGTAATCTGGGTTACCTGCAATTATACTGTTCTTATGTAGATTATGAAAATTAAAAGAAAGATCACAGTGTTTTCTTTCTATCAAGACCAGGTGTCAACACCGCTATTTTACAGGCAAAAATTATATTACATATAAAACTGCCCCAAAAATACAGTTTTAAAAGTCACAGATTTTATAAAAAATAAATTAGCACAGCAAGATGCAAAATTATTTCATCTTACCCTGCCTTATTTGTTAAGTTTCTGCTTGCTTCTGTGCCATTATCATTGTAATGCAGCTTCAAATACATCACATGTTCTCCAAATCCCTGAGAGACTTTCTGAACAGTGACACTGTGCCACTGAAGAGATATAGAATGCTGAAGTGTCAACTATTGAAAAGTAAAATTACTTCCTTCCAAACTAGTTCTTCCGACAGCACCTTCCTTTTCTCCCCCCCCCCCCGCCCAGGACAAGCAAATCACTTGTTAAATACCACGCGTCTTTTTTGTGATTTCCAGGAGCCACTGGCACCTGATGGGCTATGAAACCACATAGAAGCCTCAGAAGACTCAAAATCTCAGCTCCTGGATGCTCACCATCTTTTGACTTCACTGCAAGTGAGCTTTTTTTTTCCCAAATGACTAAATCTTTTCACATGAAAAGAGATTTGCAGAAAATTACAAACAACCATTTAAGTTTACAACTCATCTTCCTCTCATCACCAAAGACAGGCTATCTGACCAATGCATCCCACTTCTCACTTGTCAGGCCCAATATAACAAAGTGAGGTTGGCCCAGATAGGGTGATGGTAAGTGTGTTTTTTCTCTCTCCACGTCAGAATGCTGCCTATCCCAGCTCAAGAGGAAGAACAGTAAGACTAACCCTAACCTACTTTTACCCTACTACTTTTGCACATGGGCACCAATTAAAATATTGAATCCACTCAGTTAAGTAGCAGGTTTCTCATTCAACATTAATAACAATCCCCCCACCACACGCTGCCTAAAAGTTAAAATGCATCTGTTTAAAATATAGATAGATAGTTTTTAGTACCAACAAGCATGTTAATTGTAGTAAAATGAACAATACTGGAATTGTTTGAAGATGGAATTAAATTTAATGAAATTCACAAACAAACCCCTTTTAGAAAGTAACAACAGTTTTTTGAACATTAAAGAGAAGCTCATTATATCAAGACAACTCCAATGTAAAAGGCAACCCGACTTCAATCACTGCATATCTGCATGTTAATGAACTTGCTGTGTGCAGCAGGGACTGAGCAGAGTAAGTAATGGGAAGACTGTCTTAAAGCATACAGTACACTTTGAAAAAAAAAATCACGCCACCTTTAATCAATGAAACACCTTTTCATTCGTACCCTAATAGTAACTGAAATGATTTCAAACGTAACACAAAGGGAAGATGATACTTAGTAAAGGTTTCTTTAAGACATAACATTTCTTGCACATTCTTTCAGCATTCACATGCTGTCAGCATCACTGTGGCAAAGACTTTCAAGTTTCAGCAGACAGATACCGCCTAGTACAAAGTCTTTGTCATAATAATTTCATTGCAGCCCCCTGATCAAACATCTAGACAAATCTGAGACTGGAAAGTGAGAGCTAACCAGTGACCTTTGATTAGAACCACAAGCACCAGTTTTAATAAAATGCCTCATTCATTGCTTTCCACTGCCAACAAGGAAGGTGTGTTTGAGCCTGAAAAATGTAGTCAATAAACCATTTACACTCATATAATGATTCCTATTATTCACAGTTAGAATTTGTGACTGTAGCAAGTGAAACACAGACATCTTAAAATAGCTAAATGAAAACATACTGACAACGTTCTACCTTTAAAATATATTCAGAAGCCTGCCTCTGCCTTTCTGTTGCCTGCTGCTGGCTTTCATGTCTTGCTGATCGTATTGTAATAGGGTTGTTGTTTTTTCCCCCCCCACACCTTCCTTCACACAATGTTTGGTTTGTTACCATTTCTCAAAATCTACGACTGTTGGCAGAGTCCAGTTTTAAGGGGCCTTTACATTTGTACCTTGTTTGTAATTTACTTAAGTAACAGTGCCCCATTCAAATGTGTATTTATAAAGCTGCCCTTTTTGTACGTCATATATAAATATTTATACATTAAATTTTGAGAATTCAACTCATTTCTGGAGGTGAATATCCTACCAAACTTTGAGGAAAGATCGTAGAAAAGACTTTGTAGACTTGAGCAGTTTTTCAACACGCTTTTTGGTTAAAAAATAAAATAAAATCCAAGTTTCTGGTTTCTAGAACAGAGGTTCAAGGAAACACAATTAAAATCCATTTCACATATTTGTGCTTTAGCATACCAAGCAAGAGGACAGAAAGGGGGTCTTATCACATTTATTTCCCACTTGAAAAGAGAAAGTCTTAAGCAGGGTAATAAATATTCAAATGACTTTGCACCACTGAGCTACCATATCAAGCTAATGATCTGTAGTCTGGAGCTCTATAAAAAGAAAGCTTACTGCCTGCCGTCACCTAGAGGTGTTGCTGTAAACACTGTGGGGGAATATTCTCCTCTCAGTGTGTGTGCGCGTAACTACACTTAATGTTGTTTTCAAGACAGAATATATTGCTGAGTCGTAAAACGGAAAGACAGGATGAAATAAACGCAGAAAAATTCAAGGACAAAATGAATTAAAAGAAAGTTTCTCGTGATTTAACTTAACTTTCTTCTTCACCGTGCTGTGAAGAAGTGGGTTTGGATTTCAGGCCTCACTTGCTATCGCTGCAATGGCAAATGAGAGATACGGATGTTTGGTTACACATACGGTGAGAGCTCATGGCTGGTTAACTCAGAGCAAGATGGGTGAATTCCATAGCCTGCCTCAGCTTGCTCTAATCTCAGATTCACTGCAACACAACTTCTGACATTATGAAGTGGTGTGGCCCACTACCTAAGAGAGAAGTCCCCTTCAGGCAGGAGGGAAAAAGGAACGAATGAGAGATTTGTTCTGAGCAGTCGGCATCCTCACTAGGGCATGGACCAAGCAGACATACGCTCCATTGAGAGCCAGGGAGAAAGGGCTGCTTTAAGTACAGAGGGAACCAGCGCTAACCGCACGTGTAATGGTATAAAAAAATCTTATCTTTATTACAGAATATTGCATAAGAAAGAGTGATGGTCTGCAATTTAAGCACAGGCCTGGAAATGAGCCATATCTTCTGAGTTTGAATTCTGGCTAGGACCCAAACCATCTTGAAACGTTCCTGCTTCAGTTTCCCAACTGGAAAAGTGAGAATAAACATACTTGCCTACAGAATTTCTCCCTCAAAAGTAGAGGGTTAATTAAACACAGTGTACTACTATCTTGGCTATTTAGATGCACTAACATCCCTTTTCATCTCCATGCAAATTTAAAAGACAAATAGCAATTGTGCATGCCCTCTCTGACATCCATTCACTTTTTAACATGTGAGAGTGATTAGACATAGCAGGGTAGAGAAAAAGATTGACTGGAAAAAAAAAAACCTACATGGAAAATGCACATAATGCACATATAGCAGAACAAAAAGAAAACTCTCTGAAGCTCGTCTTTATTTTCTGAGTCTTGCTTTTCCCAAAGCACTTTTTCTAAACCTGGAGGAACATGTCTGTCATCAGAAATCAGGTAGCTCTCAGCAAAGCCAACAGGATTTTACATCTTCACACAACAAACCTGGAACTTGGTCAAGAGTGAGGGAAACAATTAGTCATTTTCCCAATACAGTAATGCAAGCCAGGCTTCTGTCTGTGTTTTGGTCATGTAGACTGCACTGCAACCCCTGTTAGCCCAAAGACTGATATCTTCTTGCCCAGTATATACAGCAAGCAACTCCTGGCCTGTTCTTCAGGCTTTGAAATCAGCTGGAAGAAGCAAAGTCTTGTTCAGCGATAAAAGTTATATGTTATTAGATACCAACTATCAATTTTTCGTCATTCCATCAGGACTGAACTACTCAAATTCACTCAGCACATAATCAAGTTCTAAGGCCTCTATCAGAAACAATTTCTCCCATACTAGGATAGAGCTGAAGATCCTATTGATCCTCTGTTCTGGAAAAAGGCACACACAGCACAGGCTTTCAGGGACCTCCTTCCATGACTTGCCTACAGTGTCTCCAAAAATGAGAGCACTTAAAGGACAATTCTCTACTGACTTAATTTCTGACAGAACTGTCAGAAAGTGAAAGAGTCCAGAATCTGTGAATGCAAGTGAGATGTTAAATAAGAATGAGAAGCTAAGGTAGCCAAGATGTACCAACTCAGTGACCACTTTACCAAAAAGAATAAAGGAGGGATTGGGGAGCGAGGGAAGGAAAAAAGGACTCTTACTGTGATTCATTGGAAGGAGAAAAATCTCTCCCTATTATTGACAAAATTGTAACTCATAAAGCTTGCTTGTCTTCCAAAGGTCTTCTGAATTGTCCACACAGACCAATTTAGCTAATGCAGAAAGTACATGCAAATATTTCACAGCTTCAGAATCTGATTCCCAGAGTTGATTCTGTTTCTCAAAGGATTGATGCCTGAAAACATAAAACAAGATTCACATTCTTACTCCTTATAAACTTACTATAACAAAACTGAACAAGTGAAAGAATAAACCCTATCACTTCCACCAATTGTTTTCTTGTGTTTATACATTCCAAACACACAAGAAGAGAAAAAGCCAACTTCTCAGAAGTGTTTGAATACTGTAGAATCAAACAAAACCAAGAAAACCTAGAGCTATCTAGCTGAAATTGCCAAGGCATAATGTCTATGTCTGCAACACATCACACCTTTAGTTAATGATTTGGTTCTTATTTTCATTCCATGTTAGAAAAAGCCAGTGAAAGACTAATCTATCTCAAGTTTAGACTTCCTCATTTCTGTTACATGCTATCTCTGCAGTGCCACCATTTAAACATATTTTAGGCTTAGAATAATATAATTAGTCTTTGTTTCTTCTAAATTATTAATAATGTTCTTCAAATACATTCATATAGTAGACTTTTTCGTTGTTGCTTTTTTTATTTCATCATTTCACTTGCAGACAGCTAAGTATAATTGCTGCTGTAATTCACTATTATACTATTTGTTTCTTTCCTGAAATCGCCTGGCCTTTACACGAACACTGCCACTAATAAGGAGCAAAGCAGAGCATCAGGCATTAGCCCTAAGTTAAGTGGTAACATGATCTATTTAGTGGCACACTTATCAAGTCAGTTCTGCTGCTGCTTATTTAAATAGAAATTGAAATATTAGCTGTTCAACAAACTCCAGGCATTCTGTGCAGGAAATTGAAAGGATTCTAGACTCTCCTATAATGAGAGAACTTTTGACAAGCTCTCCCTGAACAGTTTCCTATTCTGAAGTACAGTAACATCTCTAATTAACAGTCAAGTAAAAAAATAGCAAAGCTGTGATAAGAAAAATGCTGCCAGGATACTCATGGATACATACTAGTATCATTACCTGAATTTAACAGTGTCCTTAGGTTCTGTGCTTACAGGCCAGAAAAAGGATAGCCTGTCCCAAGGAATAAAATACTGAAATGGATTGCAGATAGCACACAAGGCTCAATAAAAACTTGTTCCAAAGCACAGTTATACCTGGATTTCTAATTGTGGAAGAAAGAAAGAAAGATGTACTTGAAATCTCACACTCGAGAGAATTAGAGCTGCTGACCAACAAATGCTTCAGATACAATAGCTAACCAGGTTTGTCATGTACCTTTTTAAACACTTAGGGAATTCTCGGCCAGACTCAGCTGCACTACTCACATTTTTCTTTCTTTATATATACTTCAAATGTTGTGATTTGAGATTATAAAGCTGAGGGATAATGTTGTATTTCACTGTTGCCACCTGTCAGAGAGGATTTCCTAAGGGAATGCCACTTTTCCCAGGGCTTCGCACATCTGGATAAAGGGTTGAGCTTTCATTCTACACTGACTGCCTCTGAATGTTGAGCCATAAAGATTTTGATCTGTCTGTAAGCGCACTGCAATGCAGGAAAATCAAAGGAGAAGTCAAAGAAACATTATCTAAAGAAAGTAAAATCTTTACACCTGATTAAAGTTCCATACAGCTGGTCAATAGCATGGCATAAATAGCGATGTTTTACTGCAACATAAACTTCAAAATTGACCCCACAAGCTTTTGGTCAGCAGTTGCCCCAAAACAATTAAATGATCTGTTTGCCTGAGCAAGGGCTCAGAATCATACCTCTTATTGCTGGCTACATCAAAGACAAACACATAAATCCTATTCCATTGCAAAGAAAGTACATTCTTTACGCAACTCCTCTTATGTCTGAGAGCATTAGATACATAGAACAATTATTTAACACGTTTTTTAAGTGCTTGTTTGCACATAAATGCAATTTTTTCATTTTTTGCTTAAAATAAAAAAGCTGTTAATAATTTTATTCTTATTCTTCATAAGCAAAATAACTCTGGTCCCTTGCTTATGACTAAACAGTGCTGTTCAACTTACTTTTTGGTGGTTTAGGGTTTTTTTGTTTTTTGTTGGTTTTTTTGTTGTTTTTTTTGTACTGGAGAAGTATTACTCTATTGTACACATTTTCATTTTTAATAGATGACTCACTTGCTTGATACTAAATGGAACAAATGCCTTAGTAACGTAATCAAAAATATGCAGACGTGTTTCCAGAATTAATTTTGATATTTCCTGTCACTGAACTTGCCTCATCAGAGCATAATAGTAATTTCATAGTCGTAGCAATGCTGATTTCACCACATAAGAATCTTCAGGAACATTTGAAGTCGCACATGTTCAAGACTTTTTTTGTCCTGAACAGTTACACAGCTAGTTTGCTTCAAATCCCTGCATCCTCCCCTTTAAGGCAGACAGAAACTGGATTCAGACTTTCCAAACAACGCCGGCCTAAATTGCAATCTATTCATGCTTACAGTTTCCTTCTTACAAAAGGATGCAAGTCTCCAAAATCACTATTATGCTTCTCCTTGACACTCAAATGGCTTTCTAACTATTTAAAATGTGTATCTTGATCCTTTTAAGTAATTAGACAATCAGTAAAAAGAATTTGGGCTACAACAATTATTGTTGAAGGCTTAATTTATACCCGCACCGCAGGGTCTACACTGAACGCTTATTTGATAAAAGTCTTTTCCTCCAGCCTCACACAACATTCTTCAGAAAATAATCAGCTGCACAAAACTGCTAACATATGGCAGTATTATTGAAACTGCTGTAGAAATTAAAGGCAATAAAAATCGCCTCGGACAAGAAAGGACAAATAGGCCAAACCAAACAATTATTCTTGCAGCTTTCTTTAACCACTAACTCCATTTTATATGCAGTTTCCGATCTCTCATATTAACTCTGATCATATATATTTAATTCCATTCTTAAAAATTTCAGTAGACAACTTCAGTGCTAACCTACAACTGCCCTGTCAGAAAATCTTTGATGTCACAGCATAATAGCTCCTGAAAGAACAGCACTAATACTTAATGTAACATGAAACCAGGGCCCTGCAGTGGGGCTGTCTGCTGTCAGGAACAAACAGTTTCACTGCTGTTCCCCAGAAGTGACAAGATTGAGAACTAACAGGGCAGCACCTCCTCGGTGCTACAGGAGACCTGTGCACCAGTCACTGGCAAATCCAATCCCATCACTTTGAATGCCCCACCGTTATTAATAATAAAAAAATACACAAAAGCCATCGTTACAGCCACGGTTTTCCTGGGATGGGGTGCTCTCATCATCTGTTGTAAATTCAAATGTTCTACTGTGAATTATTCCTACGATGCAAATGATCAAAAGAAAAGGAATCTGTATTTACATGGAATTTCCTTAATTTCATGCTTGTAAATAAAGATACTTGTTTTGCCATAGGCATTCAAGAATTTATACTTTTGCTCGTGGTGACCTTTGGATCTCCAATGTTTTGAGCTGAAATTTTAACATTTAAAGTATTACTAGATGGCCTTCAGCAGAAAACGCACATCTTTCTCAATTGCTAACACAGGTGATTATGGGCCCACTTTTGAACTTAATGCCAGATTTTAACTAATGAAAACCATTATGCCTGACAGAAAGCACTGGAAAGATCAGATTCTAAAATCTGAACGTGGCCCCATTCTGAATGGTACCGAATGTCACATGCTGAGTGCCCTTTTCAATGGAACTAAAGGCTCTCACAGGAGGTGTAAGACCCCTGCAGAATCAGGCCCCATATGTCTCTGCTTTGGGCTCCATTTTTTGACCTCTTTCAAAACATTTTTAAGATGCATGTGTAACATTGCTTTAGGTCAAAATATATTATTATACATGAGTGTACCAAGCTCCCATGGAAATCAGTTCCATTGCTGGATTTATTTTCTCTCTTGGAAAGCTGACTAGTCTATTTTATAAACTAACAATAGCTGTATTTTTAAAGTTTATAAAACCTGGCCTCTGGCTAACTCGTAAACATAGGATATATTACCCTTCTGTTTGTAAAGCTTAATCCTACAACTGTCAAGCTGAATAAACCTTTAGAATAATAGTAAAAATACCCCCCAAAAAAAAGTCATTAACAGAAAATTGAACTCAGATTGAGATAAAGCCATCGGTGACACAGTTTTTGATATATTTTGTTAGTACACATAACTGTAACAAATTTATAATTTAAATTTCTCAAAAGCATTGTTTGGCCACCTAACTTCAAAAATCACAAAGACACAAATGGTTTTTTTAGAGTATATGTGCCTTACCGTCCTCTCTCAATGAATCTCTGGTACTTCACAAAAATAATCTGTAATGCTTTAATCACAGAGGACCTTACTGGCACTGCATTGGAAATGAGTTTCTTGCTGATTCAGAGCGCATGCCCACACAACAACATTAAAAACTATCTGCTCGTATGTTTACAACTCGTAGTTTTTCTTTCTAGAACACACTCGAATGCAACACCCCAGGTACAAACACTGAGTTAGAGGCATTCTTTACTTCGTAGTCTAAGTAGATTACACAAGAGAGGAAAGAAGGACGCTGGGAGCAAAATAACACATTTGTATGCACAGTCCATAGCAGCATCATAACACCAGTAAGTGCCAAGTTATCCTCTTTTCCAGGCTGAGGCCACAAGCACTTGCTCCCTCTGCTCTCCAGGAGGCACATACAAGGGCTGCTCCAGAAGTAACGCCTGCTATTTTTTTATATTAGCCTTCCATGTCCAGGTGCTGGTACACGTTGGTATGGCAGTAGAGACTGAACCTTCCCACCAATATCCCATGACTTCTTGTTGCCATGTGACAGATGGCAGCAGAGGGGCAGTCTCACATAATGGCATCTGACATAAAGGTGCAGACGAAGCAAAGGTGTATAATTGAATTCCTCACTGTGGAAAAAAGTTGCACTCATCAACATTCATCAACACTTCCTGAACGATTATAGAGACCAAAAAGTGGATGTGAGCACACCGACGTAGTGGGTAACGCATTTCAGCAGTCACAAGATCAACACTGGGTCACCTCTGCTGGTAGAGATTTCCATGAGCACAGCATGCAGGCTCTTGTTGATCACTAGCAAAAATGCACAGCTAACGATGGTGCTTCTGTTGAAAAATGTTGCTCTATCAAATTGTGTTATTGTGCTCTTTCTAGCTGTTGAAGTTTCCATGGAAACAAATAGAAATAGCAGGCATTACTTTCTGAGCGACCTAGTTATGATTTCCCCTCTTATGAATTTCACAGCACTGCCTAGGAAGCCACCGCTCTTCCTGTCGGAAGCTACTGTCCCTCCGCTCAAACATTGCTTCGTTTGAGATGCAGCACCAACTACCTCTCCTTGCCACATAGTGGCATTCGGAGCACTCACAGACATTTTCTGAACCTCAGCAAAGGTGGGAAAAAAGAGCTAAATGTATCATTTCTTCTGCCCCTCCAGCTAGACTTGTTACAACGTGTCCATCTACACTCTAATCTAGGCTGTATACACACTTTGCCTCAGCCTACTTCAAAGATGGACCATAAAGAGAAAGGCAAACAGTCAAGTTTTAAGCTAGCATTTACTTGTACCCCTAGTCCATCCTGATGGGAGCAAGCAAAAGTTTTACAGAGATAATGAAATTGTCTCTCCTCACTGGTCTGAGAAGGCCAAAGTTTGTTCCTACTGTGAAAAAACCAGCATCCATTACCCCTGTCTGAGACACTTGGGATTTACCCAAGATTCTTCTTCTTCTTCTTCTTCTTTTTTTTTTAAATTCTGTTTTTTTCTATTGATCCCTTACAATGCTTGCTCATGAGTCTAGAGAGAATTATGACCAAATGTGTAGGGGAAAAATTAAAAATATAATTGGGAATAATTATAAATAACAGAAAAAGTCTGGTTTCCTTAATTCCAGCAATGCTAAAGTAGTGCCAAGATCATGCTTCCTAGCAGAACAGGTGAGAGGAGGGAAAAAACAATTAGAACCAAGACCTTACTTGGTCAAGGTTTTCTGAAAGAAGAAAAACACCTGAAGCAACTGCCCAGAGATTTTAGTTCAGATGAAGTTTGCTGCTCATAGCACCTGAAAAACGCTCCTTCAAAATGAGAAGGGGAAAAAAAAAAAAAAAAAAAAAAAAAAAAAGCTGATAGAAAACAATGAGAACTTGGAAACAGAAAAAGTCATTATAAACAAAATATAACTGAGCTTCTGAATTCGATATAGTAACTGTAGGCAGGCATTATTAATTTCTGCAGATAAACAACATAGTTCTAAAGGAGGGAAGAAACAAAATCTGGGTCAAACACTGATCTCATGATCAAAAATCTTAGCAATTTCATATTATACATAAGTTGATTACAAAGAACATGTTTATTTAGCATCAGTAATTATGTAAAATGAGCCATTCCCTCTAGAGATTATCCATAGCCTTCTAGACAAAACAAGCCCCAGAAGATTTTAATCCTGACCATGTTGAAGGCTGACCATTAAACAAAGGAACAGGTCAGTGAGGAAATTCATAAGCCAAAAAAATATATAAACCACCACTAGTGAATAAGGATTCAGTCCTCCAAAGTGCTAAGCATGTTGGCATCATTCCAGAAAAGTACTTAACTATATGCTGAATTTTAAGCACATATATAGTCTCATTCCCACTGAGATTATTCACAGGCCTTAAAGCTCAGCGTGTGTTTATACAGTGCATTGAAGAAGGACTGGAGCACTTGGTGTCTTGTGGGCTTAAACCCTGAGTTTTATCAGCTGGACCTGAAAGTGTTCAAGCAAATCAATTTTCTACCTGCCTTAGTCAATAACTAAACTTCATTCTAAAGTTTTGAACCACTTAGAGATTATGAACTCCAATTACTCTTCTTCTTCCATAACCAGAAGAGTTAGAATGACGTATCAGCAACCAAGCCTGTGCTCCACTGCAGCATTTGTTTGTTTGTTTGAGGATGGAGGATGTCAAAAAAACAACAAAACCTCTCAATGATTGTACCCTAGGACTGAAAGGAGAATCAAAGACCATGGACCAAAGACCACTGGTTTTGTCTGGTTGAGGGAAAAAGAAAAGGAAAGGAAAAAGGAAAAAGGAGAAAGGAGAAAGGAGAAAGGAAAAAGGAGAAAGGAGAAAGGAGAAAGGAGAAAGGAGAAAGGAGAAAGGAGAAAGGAGAAAGGAGAAAGGA
>NW_024884586.1:4846686-4852023 GCF_019232065.1 Centrocercus urophasianus
AAGGAGAAAGGAGAAAGGAGAAAGGAGAAAGGAGAAAGGAGAAAGGAAAAAGGAGAAAGGAGAAAGGAGAAAGGAGAAAGGAAAAAGGAAAAAGGAAAAAGGAAAAGAGCCCAAAAACTGAATATGTGCTGCTGAATTTAATGGTAATGATCGCCTGAATTACCGGGAAAACATCCCAACAATCCAACTCATCATTGGTATTTATTTTCATACAAAAATTGTGATAAGAGACAAAGTGCTCTTCACACATCTGATGCTATTTGTTATGGCTTCAGCACAGGAGAACTGGCAGCTCATGGCTGTCAATGACTTCTGGCAGAAGAGAGCCTCTTTCCCAGCAATTGCCTTTACCACAGCTCTGGAATGCACCACCAGGGCTCAAGCATGACCTGTGAAAACTGGCTTTGACACCTAGCATGCCATCAGACAAGCAGAAGAGCAAAATGCAAATAAATTAATTTCTCACATCAAGCAAGTAATGACTGATGTTAAAACAGCCTTTCATCTATGTGCAAATGGAGTTATACTCTCTTTCCTTTTTTTTTTCTTTTCTTTTTTTTTTTTTTTTTTTTTTTTTTTTTATTTTTTTTTTTAATTTTAAGGCCTTCTTCATTTGAAGAAAAAAAAAAGAAAGAAAAAAAAGGAAAATATTTACCAAATATTTGTAAATATAAGCAAAGGCATTTTATTACAATCTGAATTTTCAGAGATCCTGACATACTATTCTATACTATACTTATACTATATTATATACTTATACTATATTTACTATAATAAGCTGAGGAAGACTATTGCTTGTAGTGCCTGCAGTTCCTCATTTGGACAGCTACCTTATACCAGTTTTAGCTAGACTGCAGATTGTTACAGGAAGGCCTCATCTGCAGCATTCACCAAGAAAAAAGATCCCATCTACTGTGGCACATTTTTACGTGCTCATAAACTCAGTCAAGCCGTAGCAACAGACGATCCCACCAAATGTGGGTATTCTTGGGGGAGACATGGAGGACCTATGGGTATTTCCCCATAAGTTTCAGTAGCTCAGTGCCTCTCATGATGAAGTTCTCTATTTTTTTGGTTTATAGATCGGTTTCCCATTTGTTACCTCTCCACCACAACTGGCTGGTCAGGCCAGATCTCAGTTATTTAGACATGGAGCAGAGAGTCCAGCTCAGACAAACATGCACTAATGGAACACTGTAGCCTAAGATCTAGTTGTTCTGGGCTGTAGAATAGTCATCAACAGTCCCTTAAAATCCTCTCAGTGAAAGCGGCATTATAGATAAGAGCTGCAGAGCTTTCCAGAAAGTTAAGAACTTAGAAAAACTGCGTGACAGAAACTATGATGTTGCTATCTTTTCCATCTCTTGGAAAGTGGAAGAATACAGGTGAAGATGAAAAATAAAGTCACTAAATTACCCTCAAAAGGTTTCATTCCCTAATGCTGATCTGCCCCTGCATATCCTAGGTTTTCTGTGTCTTTGCTTTTCACTCTGTCCTCTTTTTTTCCATTTTTTCCCCTTGTTTCCTCTCATTCTCCCCCTGTTTTCCCATCCACAGAAATGGATCACTTCAGGTTCCAAAGCATCTGTTTCATTTCTGCTTTGCTTTTAGCTACTGTCAAGTCTTCATCACTAAAAAGATCAAAAACTACCCCTCTTCCACTCACAACTATTCTAAAGACGTAATATGCCACTCAATTTCACGTTCAACATACAAACCACAAATCAGTGTATAAGTGTATTAGGATTACTAATTTATACTGATCATTTAGAATCTATAAAGTCTTTCAACAATATTTGTTATCAAGCAGTTATTAGAAGGATCGGTAAAACACCAAAGTGTTTAAGGTTCCTGCTAATTACCCAAAGGCTGTTCATACCGATGATGTTCAAGTATACATCCAAGACTGATTAAAATATACAAAAATGGCCAAACTGATCAACTTAAACCTTACCCAGAAGCCCACCTTTTCTCAGATAGCAAAGGCAGATAACCTGTGTCTCACAGCACTTGTTGTGAAGAACTTCATGACCAATAAAAAAGGAAGAAGGGCTTAGTCTTAAGCATACTAAGCACCAGAGAGGATTTTTTGACCACTGTATGCTATCTTCTTAGAAAGACAGCTTTACATCATCTATGTGGAGAATTTGTAATAATTTTAATGTATTAATCTATCACCAAATACTATCTGATTGTAGAAATTCTCTATGTGTGCTGAACAGCAATAAGAGCATCACAGTTACTATTCAGTTAACGCATTCATTCTTCTCTCCCATCTTTGTATTTCAACATCCCTTCCCCTCCTCCTCCTCTCCCTTTATTTTTTCATCCCATCTTTTTCTCCCACACACATTCAAGAAGGCCCAATTCAGCACAGTGTGACATCAGCAGAGATCAGCAACAGCTGCTGTTCCAGCTACAACAGTGAGTGGATTTTAAAAAAAAATCAAGGGACAACTTTAAAGTTAGGGAGAGCTGTTTAAATTGAATTAATAATAACTCTACTGAGGATTTGGACTTTAGCTACACTCAATAGGGGTGCTTCATTACCTACTTGTGGGAATGCCACTTGTCTGTGATGAGGTCAGAGCCTCCTGGTGATAAATTCCATATCTGCTGTTTAGTCCGGTCAGCTGAAAATAAACTAGCAGATGCCATGCTGATTTGCATCTAGTTGCTATTGACACTAAAGAGACAATATGACAAAGACAGGAAGTATCATGTGGGAGTCACACATAGCCAGTCTGAGGGGAAACAAGCCTTCACCTTCTTTATCTAATCATCCCATGCTGAATTAATGAAATATAGTCTTCCAGAAGAGGAATGCAGTAATCAAACACAATTTGGGGCTGGATTTTTCTCTTACTGTTATCCTAGTCAATTCTGTGTTATTTTTATTTAAAAAAAAAAAAAAAAGAAAAAAAATCCATCAGAAGTAAGATCAGAAACAGCTTATGCCTTGAAGTTAGCACTTCTGTAAGTGCTAACATACAGTTATTATTTAGTTATTAGTATTTAGTTATATTAGTTATTAGTTATTATATACAGTCATCTTTACATACAGTGCAGCATAACGATTCCCTCCTGTTCCTTTTCCTCTTGGTCACATTTTGCAGAATACTGAGTTGCTTGTGCTCAGTATACTCAGTGCAGTTTACCCTGTGCTAGTGAGACCTCACTTGTAATACTGTGTTCCAGATGCGTCCTCAGTACAGAAGAGATGTGGACCTGTTGGAACGTATTCAGAGAAGGGCCATAAAAATGACCCAAGCAATGGAACACCTCCCCTACAAGGATGGGCTGAGAGAGCTGGGGCTGTTCAGCCTGGAGAAGAGAAGGCTCTGGGAAGGCTTGAGAGCAGCCTTTAAGTATCTAAAGGGAACCTATAAGAAGGAAAGGGACAGACTCTTTAGCAGGATCTGACAGGACAATAGTTTCAAATTTAAAAAGGGGAGATTTAGAATGGATATAAAGAAAATGTTTTTTACAGTAAGGGTGGTGAGGCAATGGAACAGGCTGCCCAGAGAGGCGCTGGAAGCCCCATTCTGGGAGACATTGAAGGTCAGGCTGGGCTTCAAGCATCCCGATCCAGCTGTAGTTTCAACTCAAAAGATTCTAAGATTCTGTACTCAAATAAATAAAATTGGAATTCAGTCTGTTCTAAAGGTGGACTTAATAAATTAGAAACTAAGTAATTAATCCAAATTCTCTGCAATTACTCTTTGATTACCTCATCTACCTTCTCCCTCCTATCTATCTTCGCTCTTTCCCTGAAAATACTCTATATAATGCCCAGAAGAATAAACACCTTTCACTCTTAGGGCACCACTGTGACCTCCAGACAGTAATTTGATCCCACTCCCATCACAGTGTGGCACCCAGTGGTGCTTTAAAATCAACTGTTTAATGGACACACCCACTCACTCCACACAATATCTGGCACCATATCTGCACTAGAATACATGGCAATGCATCTCCAACTAACATCACTAATTAGAGTTTTTGACACGCTCTTAAAATAAACATTGCAGATTGAATCATTATTGTTTAGAGGCAGTGGCGAAGATTAAAATAATATGGAGAGTTTTCACTGAGTAGGGAAAAAGGAGAGGAAACGTGAGGAAAGGCTTTGTACACAGGTAAGGAAAGAAAACAAGATTTTCCCAAGCTTCCACGAAAGACTGAGGGAAGATCTGCAAAGCTGGGAAGGACAGCTCACCTAACTACCTGAATACTCAGTAGGTATGGTCTAGATTGTCTAGATTGAGCATTGTGAGTGAGCACAGAGACAAGCCTGGTCTGGCTCTGTCATGCCTCCATAAGCTTGCATACAAAGGCAGCAAGGGATGAAGTGAGGGGGACCGCCATCCCTAATGGGGGGCTGCTTGAAACACACTCAGGAGCACTGCGCATATGATGAGCAAGCATGAGGGCATTGTGAAGCACAAACTAATCTATACCCAAAGAGCAGTAGCATTTCTTGAAGAATAAAAGGAGTCTGTGATTTGTTTACCTGCAGCAACAATACTGCTCTGAACTAGAAAGGCACCTGCTGTCCAAGTCAAAGTAGCCAGATAGCAGAATAGTCAATACTAGCACACTCTTCCACCTCAAGGTGGCAAATTGACTTCCCACTCAGAGGTGCAAATCTAGGCAGATCCTACAGCATGGGAATGTTCCTTTCCTCTCAAGCAAGTACGTAGTCAGATTTGGAATTTGGTGTGCTCTGAAAGTATAAAAATACATAAATAACACCAGTAAGAGTACAAAAGATCTGCTGTCCTGCCAATAAGCAGAAAGGAGAAAGTTTTACCTTTCTCCTTTTTCCAGAACAGCAGGTAGCAGTGCCCTTCTTTCCTGACCTCTGTTCTGTTTTGTTTTTCCATCTTGTCACAGTTCTCTAAACTTACTCCTCACAGTCTGTGTAGCCCTTACCCTATCCCAACACCATTGAGCCCACAAAATCAAGATGAAAAACTGAGCATACCTAACCTGTTTTGAAATAAATGAAGAGACTCCATGGTTACTTTCAAAAGGAAATACAACAGATACCATAATTTCTACAAGCAATGAACAGGCAGTATAATGGGCACTAATACCTATAGAATGCAATCAGAAAACATGACAGAGTTTTCCCAAAAATGAACTGTTGACCATTCGGACAAGCTATGAAAATAAATGCAGATACCGTAACAAAAATACAACTAAAAAAATATATATTGAAACATACCTACTTGTGTACACCCACCATATACTTGCAGTAAAGGTTGAACAAAGTATGTTCTTACTGTAGTGACCTAAGCAGCAGGGGGGAAAAAAAAGAAAGAAAGAAAGAAA
>NW_024884586.1:4852033-4912828 GCF_019232065.1 Centrocercus urophasianus
AGAAAGAAAGAAAGAAAGAAAGAAAGAAAGAAAGAAAGAAAGAAAGAGCATAACCACAGTCTCTACATTTACAGAAATTCTATAGTCAGAAGGCTCACACTCTGAGCGGAAAACCTACTAGAAAAGTCTGTGTGGAGAAACATATGATCTAGTCCATAGTTGACACGTGATGAACTTCAGTGTCATCCTATAGCCGTAAGCAACATCATGCAGATGAACCTGACTACACCCTAACTGAAACCAAAGCAAGTTATTTTCTACACTGAATTGAATGCAAACAGGGCCTTTCAGATGCATCTCCTGCCTCCCAGCATAGTCACAGAGTGGTCTTTCCATTGAATTCTAAAGAAATTGGACCACGTCCTAAGGAACACAATTATGGCTTGGAGTAAAATGGAACTCTTCAACTTTGGTAAATGGAGTCACACTTGTTTATGATAGCTGAAAACAGCTCCATGTGACCAAAATATTTCCCTTCAGCAGCTCAATATTCAAATATATTGTATATTAATATAGTATACAATATATTAATACAGTACATTAAATCCTTCAAAACGTTCACCCCAATAATAATTAGCCAGACAGTCATATGAAACTTATGCAGAAAGCTACCAAAACAAGATCCATTACCTACTTCCACCTACTACTTCTATAGTTGGATTTGGTACTTCTGAGGCAAAACGTAGCAAGTATCCTTAGCATGCTACTCTACTGCATTTAGGAGAGGAAGTAAGGATTAACTGAGCCAGTTAAAACTATAAGAAGAATGTAGATGGGCAACTACATCCTATCTTAGCTGGAATTAGGCCATGACATTGAGGTTAACCCCCCTATTCATGCAAAAATACCACGGGTTTTTACTAACCACAACTGGTCAGGATTTCAGTTTAACAAGTCCATCCACAACAGTAATGCAGATTCAAAAAGCATGCATAACCTCCTCTGAAAGTGTGATATAATAGCACAAAGTACTCACATGCTCATACACCAACTGTAATCTAAAACTAGGCAAAATGAAGCGAGATTGCAAGATTACCTAAATGCAAAACTTTCACAGTACAAACATCTGTTTAAACATGAAGACTTCCCAAAAGCTTCACCTCAATAGATTCGGAGCATTAACAGCCTCTGCAGAACAAGTTTCTATGAGTAATGAGGAAATTTGCAGCAGTCACTGCCTCCTCCGCACTGGGACACTGACCAACACGGTTTACGAAGTAAACAATTCAACAGCAGCCCTTCCAGAACAGCTCTTCACCAGGGCAATCTGCTCTGGAATTAAAGTCACATTTGCTCCAGAAAAGCACATCCAAACAGGGAGCACCCTGCAATGTGTTTTGCTGAATCTCATCCCTCTCCTCACGAGTAGGTCTTTGGAGTGATGTATTAATTCTCCTTATGTTGTATAACAGTTAGTTGGGATAAGCAAATGCATCTTATCATTAAAAAAATTATTTCCTGCACATGCTTCTAATTTGCCATAAAGTATAGTGTGTAAGAAATCATGCTATCTTCAATAAATCTCAAAAACACTATCCTTTTTGTTTCCAATAAAGGATATTTCAAGCAAGTAGTAAAATTTCAGTGGTATACGGAAGGGGTCTTTGAGAAACACACACACACACACAAGAAAAAAAAAAGCCCTACTATAAACAAGCCATCATTCTGGTAAGAGGAAATACAAACAACCAGAATAAAAATAGTTGACGCACAAAAGCCATAATGAGGGGGTTGCTCAAAAAATAACTTCTACTTTGAATGGTTTGGATGAAATACAAATTATCCACAGAAAAGTGTGGACTGGCATAAATGTTTGTACAAAATTATAAGTATATTTCTAGAAGTATGCAAGAGACAACCGCCTGCATGCTGCACAAGGTCCCAACAACGCTCTGAGTAAGTGCTAGTGCACACAGTCCAAACCACTGCATTTTAATTACTATGCAGCCTCAGATATATTGCCTTTGATATGGAAATGTTCTTGTTCTCTCATCTTCACATACGGTCTCATGCACAGAAATCTTTATCTGATTCATAAAAAATAAACTAGAATCCAATCTCAACACCTGACCTCAGTGCTTAGAAGTTTTTTACTAAGCACGGTGTCACTATAAAAAGAATGGATAATATTGGTGTAAAGTTAGATATTTTGAGCAACGATATGAAGGATTTGCAGTTAGGAATCAAATCAATACTTCACCTCTGAGGTTTTAGATTTTCCTGTTGCCTTGTATCAGACTACCAGAGACCAGAGAAACAATTGACTGCACCTTCCTGCCTAGCTCAAGAAGAAAGATGAAAATATTTAAGTGACACCCTGTCTTACCACCAATAGAAAAGATGTAACTTGGGAACTCAGTGTATGAAATAGATCCTGAAATAAATAAATAAATAAATAAATAAATAAATAAATCCTCGACATTAAATTTGCCATCTTTGGGGGTTTTTTTGTTTTGGTTTGGTTTTCTGTTTGTTTGTTTCTTTTTTAATTTGTACATAACATTTCTGTGCCTATTTTAGAGGTATGCACTATGAAGCTCACACGGAAAGAAGCAAAATGTATCCCAAGCTTTACTTTATCAAACTGAAATAAACAGAATATTTAAAATACAAAAGTAGTACGTTTGGTAACTTCCATCAACATGTTGCCTATAAGAAAGCTAAGAATTTTTGCCTTCGACAAATTCTGCCCGTTGCACAGAAAACATTAAATACTCCAATCTATTTAGAGAACTCTCCTAGCTCTGTAGAATTACAGTCTCTTTTTATAAAGAATAT
This sequence comes from Centrocercus urophasianus, assembly GCF_019232065.1. Taxonomy (NCBI): domain Eukaryota; kingdom Metazoa; phylum Chordata; class Aves; order Galliformes; family Phasianidae; genus Centrocercus; species Centrocercus urophasianus. Next base: position 4,854,812 of record NW_024884586.1, read on the forward strand.
GATCTGTGTAACCTCTCCACAGAAGATAATGACCCATCTGTAAATCATTTTGTTGCAGGTTATCTGTTTTTCATCACTTCTAGTACCTGCCTGTGCCTGATATGATACCCTTAAACACATTAACTTGATGGAATGTTTTGCCTGACTTCAAAAAAAGCATCAATTGATAGATATTTATTCTCCACTATAAATGAATGACTCTGATTAGCCTAGCTCACCAATACATCTAATTTTATATTACTCTTGCCAATTCACAAAGCTCAAGAAATATTGGATTAAAATCATTTCCAAGCAATGATTTTCAAACTCTTGCTACTGTTTTCTCTCTTCTTAATTTAAGGAGACAAAACAGTAAACATAAAACTGATATGAGGATTTTAAAATGTACAGGAGGAGGAAAAAAATGGCTATGTACAGACTCTTGTTTCTTTAAGAGAAAATCCATTTTTTCAGGTTCCTGTTGTACTAATTGAAAGAGAATTATTTAAAACTTCACTGAATACTTGAATACACGATGGGTATGTGCAGCAGTTTTACCAGTGCCAGAGAACTCCAGACTTTCTGAAAGACAGAAAACTCAAAATTGGCAGCAAATCTCTCACAATGATGTCACAAATATTTGTTTGTTGCCACAGAATAATGTTTTAAAAGAACACCTACTTCTGCGCTGAAAAGGCTTTAGGAATGTGTAATCATCCAGTTTTATCACGGCAGAAATCAGCTGCTTTATGGCAAATATATCTATCAGATCTATCCCTTCTGCACAGATCTACAGTTAAGTAAACATACGTTTGTTTCACATAGACATCAGAGCAGCTTTGTACGCCACCTTCCTAATGACAAGATTTAGCTGGATTTTGTTTACAAGATGGTTATTTACAATTGTTTTTACAACATGGTATCATGACCAGGAATAATATATCAAATGTGTATCCGAACATTTCCAAATAGCCCATTTAAAATTTGGTTTCTATGTTTTGCGAATAAGTCTCCTAAAGTTTCTGTTCTTGCTCTTCTACCTGAGGGGTAAAAAATAGAAAATGGCGTACAGTGAAGAAGACACTGAGAAAAAAAGAAAAGCAAAAAGAAAAGACAGATAGGAATCAGCTAAGTCAAAAACTTGGAACGTGCACCTGTGTGTTTTGCTGCTACTCGACAAATACGCCGTATGTGAGCTACCGAACACATCATACAGCAGTAACTCGCTTGCAGGTTCTGACATCATGTAGAAATGTTTCAAAGCCCTGTCTCCTTGATTTACTATATTAACTGAAATGTTTTAAAAATATGTCCTTGTATCACTTCAGCTGACATAGCTTATATATCCACGAACACCCCTATTTACATAACTTTAAAAACATTAGTCATTACGCACAGCCACTGCCAAACAAGCCCACTGATCTTTCAAGTCACACTGTGGAAAGAGAAATATACATCACCCCACTGTATGGGGTGCAAAGAAAAGTGCATCACTGCTTCTCCAGTGATTTTTGTTCAACCAAATAAATAAATAAATTGACAGAAGCATTTTCAGTGTGATCCACGCACTTTTAAGGGTGAAACCAAACCAAGTGTAAAAGATTAATGGATATGCTTCCTGAAGTGATATCTCCCAAGGTGATTACAGTGTTTAGTAGATATAAGGTCATGACTAAGGAAACTTTCTGCTGCCCACTGAGAACAAAATATTTGGTTTTGCTATCATCATGCATAGCGCTGCCCTTTATTACCATAGGATATCTCGAGGCCTCTAAGAACAGCAGATGTACACGCATACATTCAACTAAAAATACGATCAAAGATGCAAAGAACATGTCCAAAGGCATCTTTCCCCACCATGCAAAAGAAGTTCAGCTGGAAGTGACCACTAGCAATCACTGGTCATGTACTAAAAACTGCTGGCTAGGGAACAAGCAACAGCAGTCCCCAGTTGTCAATAAAATCAATGTGACAGGCAAAGGCAGATCACTTTGGACGCCAGTTATTCCTTTCTACAAGTCAGGCACTAACAATCTAACGAAGGAAACCAAAGGCTCCACTTGGTTTCTCTTCTCGCTTTCGTTAGGGTGTAAACGTAACAAGAAAAAACTGAAGCAAAATGTTACATAAGTTCAGCAGAGAATCAGTAGCGTGCAGGGGAGACAGCCGTCTGTCTGACTCCCTTTGCACTGTGCGTTGTACGCATGCCACTAGTTTGCACCCAACGATACAGCTGAATAGGGAACCAAGCGAGCTTCGAGGCAGCCCAGTTAAGTCTCTCAGCAGTACTGCAGCAGAGTGGAACTGCAAAGAAGAGAGGCAATAATGCATTTAGCAGAGGATGCGAGATTGCAGAGCAAAGGGCCTCTTACTTTCTCATCACTGAATGAATTCAAGTTCTGGGGGAGAAGGCCTGAGAAATCAGAGTGAGCGAAAGAAAAAGTACGCCAGGAGAGAAGAGGCCGGGCGCTGGAAGCCACGGGGACACAGCGGACAGAAGCCCCCGGCCCGGCGGCCCCGGAAGGCGTGAGGAAGCCGCCCCCGCCAGAGCCGCCGCGGCCCCCGGGAGGGCGCTGCCACCGGCGGCCCGCGCGGGTCGCCCCGGAGCAGGGGCCGCCGGGCCCCCTCCCACCGCTCCAGCCGGCGGCAGCAGGCACTCGGCCAGGCCTCGCAGCGCGGCCGGGGCAGGGCTGCGTCCCTCCGCCTCCCCCCCTCCTCCTGCCGCAGGAGCGTGGTGGCGGCCCGGGCAGCGGCCTGGAGAGCGCTGGGAGCCGTGCCCGGGGCTCACTTTCCCCTCCCCCCGGAGGAGCGCGCTTCGGCTGGGCTCGCAGGCGATGCTGGCCGGGCTGCGCTCGGGGCACCGGTTCCAAGTACAGTGCCTGGTTCGGTTTCCGTATATTCTTTGGCTTTTAATAGCTAGCTGAGGAAAAAAAGAAAGCATTATTGTTTTCCTTCTTTCCTTCTCTCATTGCCTATTCTAAATTTGACTCCAAAGTTGAAGCGGTTGAATTGGCTAATTCTGAATACAGTCTATTGAGAGACCAGACACAGCAGTATATCCCTGTATAGCAATAGATACAATGTGCTGAATTGGCAGTCTAATTATAAATGTGGCATTTGGACCTCCTTTCAGACCCAGTGCCACCTTACCTTATGAGGGAACTTCAACTACAGCAACTGTTCAAAACAAAATGCCATTACAGGATCAGCTTCACCCAACGCTGGAAGCGGCCAGGGGATTGTTTTACAAACAGCCTTTCTCACTTAACACAAGAATGTATTATAAGAAAAAGTTATGGATAGTGCGGAGTCTGAAAAAAAGGCGTACGTAGTTTCTGCCAGGTGTCGAGCTACTTCAAACTGCAGCATACTCCGCATGACCTCATTATTTTCTTTTAAACGTACTCGCTATAAATAGATTATTTCTTAGGTTTACTAGAATGAGCTGCTAGGTACCCTCGCTGTTTATATTCCAAGTGGAGTGCACATACAACACTGCGAGGACAGGACCACGCGAAATATCCGGGCTTGAAACAAAAACCTGCAATAAGATATTGCCAAAGAACTCACGGTGTGCTGGAAAAGTTCTTAAAGCCTCTTTTCCAGAGGAATATTTGTACCTAATGGCAGATATGCACACATATCTCACATTCATTCTTACTATTTGCTTTATGGCATAATGGCTTAATTAAATGAGTGGGCACAAGCACGTCAATAAAACAAGTCAAGTCAAGTCGAAATCTCAAAACAGGTTTCAAAACTACTCCATTACACGAATAGGGGAAGGGAAATTCGTTAATTTTTGGACTCGAAACCCTGCTGGGAGACCGCATAAAGACGTTCTCCTGCCCTCACGGCCGGCTCTGAAGATGGGAACACCAAAAATGTTAAAATGAGGGTAGAAGAAAACAGTAGGAACAAAGTGCCGCTCCTGTGCCGAAGGCTATTTAAATCAGCTTAATAAACACACACCTTATCTCCAAACAGCAGGCGAAGATATATGACTTTATCACAGAAAGTTTTACCGTCTGTGTTTTTGGGAAACACCCCTAGGACAGAGCTAATCTAGCGTCCCCAGGCCCCCGGCACGCTGACTTCCCGCAGCCCCCCCGCCACGCAGACACAACACTAATTGTCTCTTCACGTTGCCACTTTCACTCCTTCCCTTCCTTCAAAAAAGAAAAAGAAAAAAAAAAAAACAACCCACACACAAAAACCGCTGTGAAACGGTCCGCCGAAAGCAACGACAGCAATCAAATCGATACGATCAGTGCCTCTGATTGACCTCAAGGCCCCGCTCTGCTAAAGCGCACAGCCCCTGCTGCAAAGCGGGTTAACTGCTCGCCGCTGTCGAGCACAGCCGGGAACCGGAGCCGGGAAGCTCTCCCGGCGGAGGAGCAGCTCCCCGGCAGCTCAATTATTAACGCACGCGTGTAGGTACCTGATCACATCGCGCCTATCCGTTCCCCCTCCCGCACCTAAGAGCCGCGCTCCCGCAAGGGCGACCCGGCGCCGCCACACGCGTGCACGCGTTCCCCGGGCGGCTCGGCGGCAGCGCGGTGCCCGCTCCTCCCCGGAGCAGGGCAAGGCGCGGAGGCACTCTCATTAGCTCCCACTGATGACTCCTTTCAGGATCGTGAATGGAACAATTGTCAAAAACTGCGGGAAAAAAAAACAAGCCCTGAGACTATTATATACAGACACAGCTTGTGTGCGCGCATGTGACATTTGCAGGCAACCCAGATTTGTCCGTAAACTCTTCGGCATTATTCGAGATAAAACATTCAATTGCTTATACGGTTAAAGAGGCCGCTTATCCCCAGTCAAAAATCCAAACAGCTTCGAAGGTAGCGAACGCCAGGGAAAAGCAGGAGCTCTCCGCCAGACACACCTTGCCTTCCTCGGCTCCTACGGCACTGCCTGTAAACAGCTGCGCCGCGCAACTGTCACTATTTTATTTTAAAGGCAGAATAAGAACAGCGATAATAACAAGTGAAATACTTCCTGAAAACTTACTTCGCATTTACTTTAGGCACTAGTCTTTTTTTCAGCTCGCAAAGGAAGCCGTTTTGTCCAGGTTAGGTATTGTCTACTTATGGATCAGCCTCTGGCTAGGGGTTTATTTTAATTTATGGCTTATGCATTCTTTTAAGGTCGATTTGCATGACCTCCGGCAGCGAGAACTCCCGAGCCGGGCGTTGCCACAAAGCGGCACGCATCGCCCCCTCGCCGGGCGCGAACGGAGCTCTCCGATGATGGAGTGCTCTTTTCCCCTCTCCTCGCGTATCACAAATTAGGGCACGATACCGACGTTAAAGTTTTCGCTAGAACTTTATCCGAGCCCTCTGCTCGCGGAGATAAGGCGGCGCTGGGAGCCGCAGAGCCCCGGGACAGTGCCCCGCCGTGGCCGAGGCCGGCACTGCCGCCCGCAGCTCCCGCAGCTTTGTATGGCTCCCCGCTCCGGGGACGGCGCTCGGTTGCGGCCAACTTCAAAGCGCTCACCCACCTCAAACTTAAAGGAGAATCTAAAAGCCCCACTGAACTCCTGTCGCCTCGCTCCATGCCGTGCTCTCCGGGGTTAGCCGCGAGCAGAAACCCACGCGAACGCTCCGGAGCGGTGACAGCAGCGCTCCGCTCTCCAAGATTGATTTCGGATTTTATTTTTCCCCTCTCCCTCTCTCTCTTTCTCCCTCTCGTGTTAGTTCCTTGCGTACGATCTCTTCCCGGCACCATGTGTTCGCCTGCCGTGGGGGAGCTTAAAATACAGCGCTGATCTGTCACTACATTTTAAAATAAACTCTACTCGAGGAGGATGAGAAAGTGTTGTGATTTGGGGGTGCTGAGGTCCCTCGCTATCTCTGAGCCTCGGGATTCGCGCAGCCCCGGAAACTCGCCCGGGGACGAGGCTACAACTAGTTTTTGCTAAGGAAAAAAACACCAACCTCGTGGTATCAAAGTAAATAATCGTGCAGGGGGAGGCGGGGGAAGGGGTGCATTCAGCAACGTTAAAAGCTAAACAACACAGCTACCTCCGGACGCTGCTCCTTCACTCAATTGCAACTAACAACCCATTAAAGACAGCGCAGGGGGAACCGGATTCTCTCCTGCAAAGCGACATAAATCCAGCGAAAACCCATTAAACCACCACCGCCGCCACCAAGCAACGCAGCACTACACACCACAGCAAACAACAGGTATACAACACAATAGGGCTTGTTTTTTCCTGGTTACCTCCTCGGGATCCAGTGTGGCACAAAGCACTGGGAGAGCCTCCTTTTTTTTTTGCAACGCGCTTCGGTAATTTTCATTAAAAAAAAAAAAAAATTAAAATTAAAAAGAAAAGAAAAGAAGAGGGAAGGGGTGAAAGGGGAGAGAGGGAAATAAACGGGTAGTAATTTGGTAAAATAAAAGAAAGTAAAAGAAAAGAAAAGAAATGAGCTAGAGTCTGCTGGTGTTTCTCCGGGCCATGGATGTGCAGGATCCCGATCGTTAGAAGTTTGCGGATGGGTTGCCTGGAGATTTGCTTACAATCAGGTTCATTATTATTATTTTTTTTTCCCTCCTGAAACAAGTGAAGGCGATGGTTACTGCTGTCAATCTTGGCAATCAATGTGAGCGGCCATGTCGTAAGTATTCAAAGCATTTCCCGTCGTGCAACATCAGAAAGTGAGTGGCCAGGGCATTGATCTGAGGAAGGCAGAAGGAGGCAGGGCTCCCCCGCCCAGACAGCACAGGCAAGATGAGACAACACAGAGAGAGAGAGGGAGAGGAAAGGCTGAGAGGGAGAGGGAGCCTGGGAGCGAGCGAGCGGGGAAAGCAACAACTGCAGAGAAAGTGAGCACAAAACAGAAAGTGAAATCACCCCGGGCTGCCAGCCGCATCCCCGAGAAGCTATCACCACTCACATTGCTATTAGACAAATGAAACCTTAAACCTCTCTCCTCTAATGACCACTGATTGCCCGGAGTGGTGAGGAAAGGTACCAGAAAGTTACCGGGAGGGGGGGCGAGGGCGGGCAGGGGGAGGGCGGACGAGGGCCGGAAGAGGGGGAGGCGGGGGCCGGGGGAGCTGCGGGCTGCGCGGGGGGAGCGCAGGGGGACCCCGGCTCTCCCCGCCCGCGCGCCGCTGCCCGGCACACGCCGAGCGGCAGCATTCGGCCGCCGCCCGGGAGGGTGAAAATAAAGAGCAGAAGGGGAAGGGGGAGAAGGGGAAGACGGTCTGCGGGACGCGGGCCGGGCCGGCGGGGAAGCGGGGACGCGCAGGGGAAGCGCTCCGCGAGAGCCCGATGACAGCTGATAGATAGATGGTGCTCTGAGGAGCCCGATCCCGAAGCCCGGCCGGAGTAAAAAGCGAGCGAAACCAGAAGTAGAAATGACTACAGAGGGAGGTGGGAGTCGGGCTGCGGGAGCCCGGAGGAGGGGAGGCGGAGGGAGCTCGGAGCCCACAGACCGCTCCGCGGAGCGCTCAGAGGAAGGCACGAACGTGAGCGCGACTGATGGGGGCGGGCAGGTAGGGGCCGGGGAACGCTGACTTCGGACGGACTCCCGCCGTGATGCCGAGAGCTCCCGGCAGCGGCGATATACGAAGATGTCCCTGCTAAAAGGCAACGGCCAGGGACTCGAGTACCGATTTAGGAACTCACGCTCCCTCGAGAGTGCCAACCGGGAGAAAATCCGGGAGCGGGAAGGGGAAAACTCCGAGGAGATGAGGGAGAGTCAGCCAGAGGCACGGTGTGCTGCGGAGCCTAGAAAGTCTCTCTCCCGCATTTTTACATTCCAAAGGTAAACATAAAAGAGACTTTCAAACTGTCAGGGGCCCGCAGATCAGGTGGGAAAGCAGCTCTGCAGAGCTAACGTCTGCCTCTTTTGATATTATTCACACCTATAGGATAAACTGTTGTTAGGATGGGAGTGCGGAAAGCAACCTCAAGCCCACAAAATGAGAGAGAGAGAAGTTGTTGATTCATCTCTGTATTTTTGGCACTTTCTCCCCATTTTCCAGAAGGCGCCTGGAACAGTTAGTAACAGAGAAACTTTTAAATTTTAAAATAGCTTCATAACTTATAGAGGCCAAAAAGACGAGGAGAAAGCCTGATTTCACTTCCCTGCTCTCACAAGCTGAAATCTGCAGGCTAGCATAGAAGCAGAAGCCCTCCTGCAAATGAACCCTGCCTCATAAGGACGTGATGAAAATTGGGCATTACTCTGATGGCACACCTGACATGGCCCTATTTCATTTTGCTAAGATGCGAGGCTCTAAGCCCTGCAAGAGCAGTGCCCATCGCAGCCCCCACCCTGCTATCCGAGGTGCTGTTGTCCCTCTCTGGTCCAGCCCTGGAAAAAAGAGTTGGAAGTCAGAACCTCTCAGAACAGCAGACCTGTCTAATAAGGGATTTGTTGACTATTTCACTACAATAAAAGGAGCAATCGAGTCTTACTCGGCAAGCAACAAGCACACTGAAACAACTTGAAATTCATCTAGTAAAGCATCATCATAAATTAGCTGGCTGAGAGCATAGCAGCTAATTTCCACACATTCTTCTAATTTTAATAAAAGATCCTAAAAACCTGTAATTCAGAGCTGGAATAATTTGTTAGATCGGAAATACCGAGTTTGTATACACCTGTGGTCAGCTAGTTCAAACTATTCACCTCGCTGCAGTTATCTACGGGATGGATTTAACAACAGGAAATAGTTTCCTGTCCAGATACTGCTGCGTCCTCTTTCATCTTTAAATGTAAGAATCCCCCTGCCCGGTTAGTAGCATTTTCCTTCTAACGCATGTAAACCTGCTGCGAGTGAAGGAAACACCTTGACTTTATGCACGACCGGTAGCTTTGGCGCACAAGAAATCCGAGTTCTGTAAGGAGACAGAGGCAATCAGAATATAAGGACGAAGCATCCCGCCCGAGTTCGCTACCCTGTTGATTTGTTAATGGAAGCTCCTTTTTTTTTTTTTTTTTTTTTTTTTCCCTTTAAAGGAAAACAGAAGAAAGCTAATAAACACATCCTCGAAGGTAGCATCCTCCTTCGCACAACTTCTTAAGTACGAGGCGGCGATGGGACAAGAGATAAGGAAGGCGTCAGAACGATTTAGCCGCCCACCCAGATCCGAAGCAGAGAAGCATCTCTCCGCGCTCCCGAAATCCCCGCGCAGGGGCTGCCACTCGGCTGGGGCAGGGCACCGCAGGGATGCGCCCGCGTCCCCAGGCGGAGCGCGAGTAACACTCTCTAGCTTGTTGCTTCCCCGTGTGATCAATTAAGTTACAGATGCAGCACACAATGCCGCAGTTACAACTTCTCCGCGGTAGAAAACGAGGACTCCGTGGGCATTGTATGCAAATGTGCGTGTATGTGCTCTGCACAGGAATAATTGCGCTTCCCTCTTTGTTTGCATAAGTGAACATCCGCCGTACGCACGTGCAGAGAAACAAGCAAACGCGTTTACTTTTAGCGTTACTACGCGTTCAGAGACCACATTTTACATTTCTTCTCTCGCTTTTCTTCATTAAGGCTAGAGACGGGCACAGCAGCCAGCGCAGGCAGATGTTGGGGAGGGATGCTGGGCTGCTCTGCGTCCTCGCAGAGGAAAGGAATCAGCCTGTCGGTTCACGTCGGGGCACTTACCTGCTCACAGCTGGCAGCGCATTCTGCGCCGTCTCTTTCATTAAACGCATACATAGAAGTAAAGCAACGTTCGACAAGCAAAGCAACCTGTCTGTGTGTTGAGTTTTACCGCATCTTTGCTAAGACGAGCAAACCTACAACTCCTGTGGAGTTGGTAGAACAGTCTCTGAAGTTTTGATTCAAAGGGCGAGAAATGCCGCCTTAAAAGTCATTCGCCTCATTCTAAACTCCCCTCTCTCCCCAGTAAATGCTGGACAACTAACAGGCATTTTTCAAAGTTCCCTCTGCTGACACTGAAGACAATGAAGACTTTTTATAGGCTTGTTAAAGATGTTCGGAGAAAGTTTTGCAAGATAATCAACAGCATCTGAGAGAAAGCTAAAGAAGTTAAAGTCTGTTCATCCGACTGGGAGAAAGTTTTGTTAGACAAGATAAAAGCATATCCCTGCAGTGCTCTCCATAAGAACACCATCAGCTGATGCGAGTTCCCATAGAACAAGTACCTCAGGCGATCTTCTCAAAATTTAGGGGTCGTTTGCATTTTGCAACGCCCTAAGCTAAGAATCTGACTGAAAAAAAAGAACAAACCAAAAACCTCTGAATTCTTTAGAGCGTCATCTGCCAACACAATGTATTGTCCTGGCAGAAGCGGGAACAAGAAGGTTTTAATTTCACTTGAAACTGTGCATCACCCTGACGGTGAAGGAAAAAGCCGCAGCAACAATCTCCCCACTTCATATCCCCGTTCCATAAGAAGGGGGAGGGGGGGGGGGGGGAGAGAGAGGGAGAGAGAAAAAGGGAAAACCACATAAACTTTTACAAAGAAAAATAAAAGCAACTTTGACATGAAAACCCCTTCCTGCCTAGGAAAGTTCATTTTAAAGGTCCCCTCTGTAAATCTAAAGTGCAAACACCAGGCTAAGGTAGTGAGTGGCTGGAATTTGCATGCTGATAAGAGAAGGCTGTTGTACTTACAGTGACAGAGGGCAGGCTGCGGAAGAAAAGCTGTTTGTGTTAGCCTGAGAGTCACCCAGGGCTGCAATGAGAGGAGAAGAGAGGAGTGGGAGTGCCAAGCTGGATACACCTTCACCGCATCTCATCACATCTGCCAGCCTCTCTCTCCCTCTCTCTTTCATTTCCACATTCCCTTTGTTCCTGAAAAAAAAAAAAAAAAAAAAAAAAAAAAAAATCTACACGTCACATCAGTCCCCAGATGCAGTCTACACCAAAGAAAAAAAAATGAATAATTCAATCAAACTGTGCATAGTCTCCAAGGCACTAAATCTATTGCACTTAAAGAAACGAAGGGTAATTACCGCTATAGAATTAGAATAAGGCCAGAGCGCGTAGGGATCCCAGGGTCTGCAAACTCCACGGTCAAATAAAGTTTCATGTATTTAATCCTTTGACAACCCCAATGTAAACTAAAAGGGAGGATCAGAACTTATTCCGGTTGGGTTTGAGAATGCTTGAAGTGAATGCTACAGAAGCGGAGCGCCCGTGATCTGTGACAAACACAATGCGAGGAAGTCGAAGTGTTTCACTGCATCACCTCCAGGGTCCGTTCCCCCCTCCCTAACGAAGAGCAGACCACACTCCCACCGGCTTCTGCCGCTCTCTGCAAGTGCAGCGGGAATCGCCGGCAGCCAGCAGCCGCCTTACCTGCTAGATCGCCAACGACGCCTGACAAAAACTCAGGCTGAGCGGCAATTTTGTCCCACGCTTTGGCGGAGAGAAACCACTGGGGATTCGCAGCAGCGAGGATTGACTCGAAACGCTGCCCCTGACTCGCGGATTCGCGCTGGGCTGACTTTGGGGACTGCCTGCCGGGGGCGGGGGGAGCGCGCTGGGGAGCGGATCCCAGCTGGGCGGGCGGCAGCAGCAGCGCTGCCGGAGCCCCGCGACAGAGCGGCCGAGCCGGGCCGGAGGAGGGCCGCACTTCTCCCTCTCCTACCTCTAACGGTGCGCTCTCGGCTCGGAGGTAAGATGACTCTATATTGTGTTTATTCTCTCCGGGTGACTCGGGTCCCAGGGGCATGCTTCTGTATTAATGAGGGCGGCGGCGACACGGGGCCGTGTCTCAGATCGTTATACTGAAATGAAGCCAGCGTTTAACGTCGGTATCTGCCGCTTTGCACTTTCAATCGCATTCTTTGTAAACTTCTCCTGGGAGGCTAGGGGAGGAGAGAGAGAAGGGGAAGGAAAACAACCCCAGGTGAGACCGCGCCGTGACGCTGACACAGAGCGCTCTAATTCAGCGCGGCTTTGTGCCGGCCGGGAAGATTCAAACACCTTCCACTGACGCAGAGCATCGCGCAGCTCCTGTACTCGAACCGCTTTAATAGGCAGTTTTGATTTATCCAAAACATTAACGGAACTGTTATTCTAATAAAGGTAAACTAGAAAACACGCTTGCCTCTCCGCTCACTCGAGCTTTGTTTACGTGCTTAAAACGCCACCGTGAGGCCGGCACGTATAAAGCAGCGAGAGCCGCCGCCTGCCAAGGAGCTCTCGGATTAGCACTTCGCAAAGCAAAACAAACAGCGGTAGCGGCAGCGCGAAAGTCATCGAAGAATCCGCTGCCGGCGGGCGCGGGGCCGGGAAACTCCGCCGTGGGAGCGTCGGCCGGGCCCCCGCACGCACACGGACACGAGGGCGAGAGAAAGAAGGGTGGAATCGAAGGCTTGGAAATGGCAAGCACAAAGCGAAGAAAAAAGCCAAGGGTATTCCCTGCCTGCCCGCCTCTTGGCGGAGAGGAGCGGCCCCACGCGATCCTCGGCCAGCGGGAAGCAGCCCCGGCCGCTCCCGGCCGTCCCGCTGCCCCCTGGCCGCCCGCTGCCCCCTGGCCGCCCGCTGCCCCGCAGCTCCCCGAGGGCTCCGGGCCGCGCTGCCGTTGCCGCTGCCTCGCACGGCCCGGTCCCGTCCTCGGGCACACGCAGGCCGTTCCCGCTGCCCGGGCTTTCCCGGCGGTTTAACTTCGCAGGTCTTCCCAGGGATGTCAAATCACAGGCTAGGTTAGTAATCTACATGCGATTCGTATAATAGAAGGCAGATTAAAAAAGAAAGAAAGAAAAAAAAAGACTAAGCTGTTAGACTCACAAGCAGTGTTTGGAGTGACACCGCTTCAAGTTGTGGGCAAGGCTCAGCACAAGGAGACTCCTGGGCACGCTCCAGGCACAAGGAAGCTACAGCAAGCAGCAGCAGGAGACAGGTGCTGTTTGATGGGAGCACAGCGTATCGCCACGCACTGCTGCTCCCATCCCTGCTCTCGCAAGGAGCCCTGAGCTGGGAAGGTGTGCTGCCCGGGGACTCAGCAGCTGCTAGGATCGATGCTCTCCCTAAAGCACCGGAAAGCATTCATCACGCCCAGTGTCCCGTCACCAACAGGGCGCTAACTGCGCCGGCAAAGCTGAAGTCACCCAGCTCTTGGCTACGAGTTGCTTTGGCAGACTAAGTTCTGCAAATGAATCACGAGAGTGCTATTTTCCAATGAAATGCTCTTCCCATTCTGGCTCTTTCAGCTATCACCTGGATTTGTCTCGTTGTCAACTTGATCGTTTCTCTACTGCCATCTCTGTATAATAGAGTGACCATAGAACACAGTTAACGTACATAAAAGCGGTCCAAGATGAATGATGATTTCAAACATCTGTTTTCATCAGCGGTGCAGGAGATACCCACCATGGATGGCAGCCATCCATCCATCCATCCCACAGCCCCGCTTCCTTGCACACACACTTGTGGGGCTGCACCATCGGCCCCAGCCTCACAGAGAGCTGAGCATGCCTTGCACAAGGGGAAGGACACAGAAGCACTGTACCCCCCTATTTGAGGAGCTGGGAGGAAGCACGTGCTGAGGATTCCTTGTAGCCCACACTAGTGCTATCTTACATGGCAGCCCAGAGTATATTTTTAAAGTTCCCGACCTAACTACTACACTACAAACAAGATACTATGTAAAAACCAAAAAAAAATCCAAAGGCCATAATAAAAACACAAAGCTGCCTTTGACCTGCGGACTGGCCCACATTACAAATAAGTGCGTTGCCACCAAGCCACATACATACGACACATGAACAGAAATAAACTGAGTACTTAGGATTGCCAGTGATTTGATATTTTATATGACTACTGCTGTGCACTTTTAAAATGCATTGTTTTTAAGATGTTCCTGTGAGTTTAGAAGAGGCCTAAGCCACTGCCAGCTGTTCCCCTCACAAGTTCAAGCCCTGTGCATGTGCAGTGCATACTTCTTGTTAAAAACGTTCAAACAGTGATGCCAAAATGGATAAACCGTTCAGAAAATATCAACGGCAAAGGTGAAAACGTCTCCACAGAGCTCCAAGGGCACGAAGCCATCCTGGCCTGCCCCATTCTGCACGAGGGTTATACGTACATGGCACACTGCACGGGTGGGGTGGCCACCTCCTCCCTTTGATCACCCCTAAAAACACTTCACGATTCCTAACCAAAACATGCAGTAGTAACTTCTTGCACCAGACTCAGCTAAGAAGCAAAGCACTGTATAAATCTTTCCAAGCGTGCTTTAATATAGCTTACTGAGCCGGGAACACGGGGTAGGAACTGCTGAAAGTGTTCAGACTGTTAAAAACTAAAATGCGACATGATCTCAACATATTTGAACATTCATTTATATGATTTTTTTCCTCAGCATAATATCAAATTTAAGACTGAAATACAGTAAATGTGACTCGACTGCTTTGGAATCTTCCTAAGACAAATGACTGGAAGATCAAGGTGTTTTATTTCCTATTTGAATCAATGATCAATAAGTCTTATACACGAGAAGCATGAATTTGGACTATAAAACACACTTTTTTAATAAGTGCAAGTTATACTGAATAAAATAAGTATGTTTTGAAAGCAAAATTCACTATTTTTTAAGTCATTGCAATCTGTAATTACGAAGTAACTTGAATAAGGCATCTTACATTGCTCCTAAATCTTTTACTCAAGTAAAACACTCCTTGATTCCAATGTGAGTGTTGCTTGAGTAATAGAGTTCCCTGTCAAACTGCTAAAATCAGCTAACTTCTAAAAGCCTGCAGATTGATGGAATGATTATACTGAAAGTATGTATTTAATATGGAAAAAAATAATTCACGCTACAAGGCAGAAGGTTTTCAGCATTTACAATGAAATAAGGCAGTAACATAAGTAGATACTGTAAGTGGGCTTATAGCTCTGTGTCTGGTCACGCAGACTCTCCTTCTTGTGGCTTTACTTGTGTAAGTGCATCGGTACTCGTATCACAAACATGTGAGGATTAGCATCTAGGACAAAAGAAATAGGAATACGTGGGCTCACAGTATTCCCTAGCGAAACAAGACTATCTGTAAATCAGTTACAGCAAATTACACTGTAGCTGTTATTCTGGGATGTTGGATTTAAAAGTTTGTGACTGATGATATACGTTCTATTTGTCACGAGCTCTTTATCAACACTGTGTATCGCAGTTAGGTTTTAAGAAACGTTCTCATAACAATTAGAACTCCTTTACAAAAACACCAACATCAAGCAAATGGAAAAGGCTGAAATACACCTTGTTCTCAGGTTTGCTTTTTATCAAGTATTGAAAGCTTAATTCTACTAAGAATATTAAGTAAATAAATGTTAACTCTGCCCGGTGCTATTAGCATAGTTGAAATTGCAGTTTATAAATTTTTGAGAGCATCGGCATCATGATATGGTTGTCATAGAAACTGGGACAATATGTCATTTCAATTAATTTTACATGCAGTGATGCTGAGGTCTGTGTAACAAATCTTTCGAGAAGTTATGGAAGTAAATATAGAAAAGCGGGAATAGAAAATACAAGCGAGTAACTGTAGCCTCCAATCATTAATTAATTAACAAAACAGGAAGAGTTCTAAATTACTGTTAAAAGTGTAATCCAGCACATAGCCGGAGAAACTAGTTTAGCAGACTTTCACTTCAGAAAGCACTGAAGTTTAAAAGACGAAAGATAGGAAAATTCAGCCTGTGACTGAAAATCATTTCCCAGTGCAGCAGATTTGGACAAAATATGTTAAAAAAAAAAAAAAAAGAAAAAAGAAAAAAGAAAAAAGATTTCTGTCTGGAGAACTATAATATACAAAATAATTTCAAATCACGAATGGTCCCTTTGTGTAAAAATCAAAAAGTCAAAATTGTTACAAATCCAGAACCATAATACAATAGCAAAAAAAGAAGCTTTAGGGGTAGGAAATGTAACATGAATAGATCTATTTTTCCTGTAGAATGCAGCTACTGTGTGTTATGAATGCTACCTTAGGTAAATTATTGCCAGACACATTCAACTGCCATTAATGACTTGATTATTAAAACAGAAAAGCTAACCAAAATAAAGGCAGTGGTTTGTTTTATTTTAATCTCATAATTGTTTTTTAGCAGCATAAAATTTACTTATTTCTTTTTGCCGTTATAGACAGCGTCAGCATACACTCTTGTTCTCACATTGCATATATGACATGATACCTAATCCCACAGTTTCTATATGAAAAAAAAAATACTGAGCACATCCTAGAGAACAAAATGTATGTTTTCAGCCATTCTTACATGGCAATCAATAATTACATAGTATATTTTGTTTAAATTCACTGACTTGCTGCACAGATTAGAATATGCAAGACCTTTCTAAGTGAGACGTGAAACAAGCTGTTTGCAAGTAAATGGAAACTATCGATATTAAAAACAAAACTAAAAGGGGGGGGAAGAGAAGGAAAACATTAAAAAAAAAAAAGAAGAAAAATCAGCCTGAAGAAGCTATTTGCAGTGAGAGAGGAGAAGCATCTACAGCTAGCCTTTCTGATAGGATTAAGGAATGCTACAAAAGCAGCATTTAAATCTCTAGTTTTCCCTGACAATTAACAATGAAAAGCAGATGTTTACAAAGCTATTTTACATGCTGGTTTATAAGATGCTAAAAGATGGTTTGTGGATGGTAAGAAGGAAGAGCTGGATAACTGCTTGTCTGGTGTATATTTAAAAGCATTTTCATTGGCTCAGTTATTGTTAATAATGAAAGAAACACTTTGCGCTGTATGGCTGTGACTATAGAAAACTGCCGTCATAAAGTCCTCAACAAACTCTTAAGATGCAATTTACAAAGATAATAATAACACAGAATTATTTCACTTCTCTGAATGCTACACATTTGCATACCAGGACTGTGTACAATATACTCATAATGCACATTCATAACAACAAGGACTTCTTAACACTGCAATAGCACGAGATCTGTGCATTAAAAATCTACAGTTCTGAGTTTTCCTTGCTGGTGGGAAACCATTTGTCTGTATAAGCCAGATGCTCTGCAGCTATGCAGGATGAGACCATATTCAATTCGACACCTTTATTGAATGTGATCATATTAAAAAATATATGGAACATTGGAAGGTAGCAACGTTATGAATCGCTCTCACATAGAAACGTGGCAAACGGACTTGTCACATAAATTTAAGAAGTCTGGTCTCTAACTGTGAGTCAGGAGATGTGGGTTCTATTCCTGGCTGTGCTACAAACCTACCGTGTTTTTGAACAAGTCACTTACACCAAGTCACTTGAGCAAAAAAGAAATGCAAAGAATGAATGCCTCAAGCTCCATTTAGGCAGATCCCTATCTGCTTATATCGGATGCAGGCAAATGTAGGCATATGTTTCAGAAAAGCTGGGCCTATCCTTTCTGGACTTTTCATCTTCCTATCCTGTTTTTCTACACGGAGTGAGATTGTTGGGAGACATAATCCATAAAAGACTCCTCACATTAATTATATTTATGCATAATGAGATTCCCATTAAAAGTCCCAGCTCTGCAAAGACTCACGCGCACGTTTCACTTCACACATTTGTAGCAGTCCCATTTAATCTAATAGAATTATTCACTCTGTGTAATTCCAGGCACATAAACCTCAGCACTATCAGGAACGAAGTTGATGGAATAGATAACATGTAAAAATACCCATGCAAGTTAGTAATGAGGCTCAGGCTTCACATCCTTGAAGACCCATGTGAGACACAGTGGGAGGACTACACACTGCACTATGACAGCACTCTGGTAGATGCACAAGGATGCACAGCCAACTTGATGTTAAGTATTTGGGCTGTCTTATCATACCTACATTTTCGAGACGAACAAAAACCTCTTTGTGCTATGTAAAATAATTCAAAAAAAACCCTTTAGTTTTAACCATAAAAGGTACCCATAAATCAACAACGTGCTACCACCATCCAAGTTGGTTTTGTTTTTCTTACCTCAGACACTGAATAAATTCTCACTTCTGTTAGTGCTTATGTTATTCCTATTATTTGCTCAGTTATGAATGAATATATGGCACTGAAGTACAAAAATACTTAATTTATGCTAGGCAGCCTGATTTAATTTCTTTGACGGACTCTTAAACAATTCAGTTCCCATCTATAGGCTACTCTCTTGGAGTAAAATTGCTACGTATATAAAACGTATATATCCAAAGCAGGTCAAGTTCCCATCTTGCAGATACAGCCATACTACACCTAAACAGAGACTGCTCCTGGTTAAAAACGTGCATATAAACGTTTATAGAATTGGGGCAGAAAATAGCAAACATTCCTGACTGGATGGATTTTTACACATGTTACAAACAACATTATTTACACAGAAATGTAACAGCAAGGCACTACTGAAAATATTTTGTGTACCTTTTAAAAAAACACCACGGGGAAAATACCTTCTCAGCAGCTGGTATTTGATAGGGGAGATAAGGACAAACAAAGGAAGCAACATCTATCTCAGCCTGAAACAGCCTGTGCTGGCACTGCACTCATGCCAAGCACCACAACAACTAATACAACCCATATCATCACTGCCTGTTTTTTTTCTGGTGCCAGCTTCCTAAGCTCAGAGACACAAAAGGTATCCTCCCTTCTTACTCCCCTCCTCCCACAGAAATTAGCCTCCTGGCCGAGTCCTTGAATTCTTGCCTGCCACAACCCGAGAGCAGAGAGGCACAATTTGCCTCTCAGTATTTTGGCATTATTTTAATTCCATGGTATTTTAATAATAGAGACTGGTTAGGTTTTTTTCTTAAACATCTAAAATGTCTGTGAGTAAGGTTTCTGCTCTTATGGTTTTCCTTTTTTTTTTTTTTTCTTTCCCTTTCCTGTTCTTAACATGTGTTTCAATTAGCTTTCTAATTTATGCAACAGAAAGGCATGCCCAAGGTGAACATTTTGATTTAAAAAAAAATAATAATAAAAATGGAAACATTCACAGCCTTCAGCATAGGAAGCTCTTGCTCACAGAAGCTGGAATTTAAAATACAATTATGATGAGCAAAAGGAAAACACTATGGAATCTATCATGGGGCCACCACCTCCAAATCCCCACCTCTTATGAGCAGAAGTTATTAGCTTCTTTAGTATAGTCACTTTTCAGTCAGGTCTTGGAATCCGAAGATATTTTCAAGTTGTCACAACTTCTGCTTTTCCTTTTCCTTTCCAGAACTCGTAATTGCAAGGAAAAATTGTTATTCTTTCAATGTACAAAATTAGGGAGAGTTGACTGTGGAATTAGCAATGTATCAGATTTGAATGTGTACATAGCTATTGAGGCTACGCGTGATGAACATTCTGTAAAATATCCTGCATAACCACCATGTTCAGCACAGGTAGCAGTTCCAAAGGAGTAACAAAATATATCTATTGTCATGTACTTTCCAAGGTTCTATGTTAAAGAATTTTTTAGGGCCTATTTAATGACAGAGAAAGAAAGGAGAAGAATAAAATAGGTGCTCTAAATGTAGTATATCATACTGAATCCTTTTTTTTTAATTCTTGAACTTCAGATTCTAAAAACCCCAGCTCTCTTTCACAGAGCGTTTGACACACTTGTTTTCTAAGAGTGGGATTCAAACTTTTCAAAGCCTTGCATGAGGAACTTGTTTCTTTTTGCTAAAAAAATTAATGAAAGATAGGAATCCTTTGATTTGGAGAAAAGTTTTATTTTGTGGAGAATATTAAGGGATTTTACTGTTGATATTTTCACATTAATATACATTATTTATCTCCACAGGGTGGCGAAAAAGAGAAAATTGCAAAGACTTACTGGGTGGCAGGAAGTGGGATTCACTATAATCAACAGCAGCAGGGGACTCTTTGAGGTTGTGTTGCAAGATATATTCAAGATTTTAGCAGAAGGAAAATAATTGCATTTAATATTGTGCTGGTGGGAAATCGCATATGTTCAATCTTTTCCAGCTTTTATACTTACATTCAGATTTAGATTCTTGCCCTTAAGATGCTACTTCTTACGGTTTGGAGACAATTTTTCTAGTATGGTTACTCTGAGGATGTTACATTATTAGCCAGGAAGAGCTTCACACCAGTTTTTTTTTCCTTACAGAATTTACTGAAGTTTTGTGAACACACTCACTGGACAAAACTAACAGCCCTGTTCAATAACTAAGCTATTTCCAACCCATAATGAAATTTCCAGCACTGTGTTTCCTTTCTTTTTCGTGAAGAAGTCAGAAACAATGTGCTTTCTCAGATACTTGCTGAAAAGTTCTTCCTGGATCAAATCAGCGTCACTTCTATCATTCATAGCTTCTTTAGAATAGATGCTGTTCTGTCTGCAGAAAGAGTTAACTGATAAGTTGATGGAATAACACAAGTTTCTTAATACAGAAAAAGCTGCCAGTCTTGCAAAGCTTTTCTACACTTACGGGAGAAGAAAATTTGTGCATATGACAAACCAACATCGGGGCTTAGTTATAACTCAGATAACTTCAGGAAATTATGTAGGCCACTCTGAAAGTAAAGCCTCCTATTTATTTCTAAATTACAACAGATGCAAGGAGCACAATAACACTGTTTGGTGAAGTAAAGTCTCAGCTACAAAACACTATTTTTCAACATAGTCACCACCATTACCTATGCATTTTCACCAGCAATCAACAACAGCCTTCATGACAAGCTCATAAAAATGTGCACCAGTGGGGGAGACCCACTGTCAGCACTGCTGAAACGCACCACCAACTGCCTCCCTGTGCCCACATCCACTGGCTGGTCTCCAGAAACATTCAGCAAATATTAATGAATGCCAATGGGTGTCATTTTTTCCAACCTTTGCTTCACTTGTACTTCCACGTCAGATGCCATTTTGTAAGACTGCCCCTCTGCTGTCATCTGCCATGCAGCAACAAAATACAATGGAATATTAGCAGGAAGGTTCAGCCTCTACTACTGTACCACCAACATCTGCTCCTGACTTTGTGGGCCAACATAACAAAATAGGAGGTTTTTTTCAATATTGTCCTGTTCTGCACATAATTAACTATGTAGAAAAGAAAAACTGCCCACTGTCTGGCCTATCCTTTCCTCTGACAAAAGCAACTATGAATTTAAACAAAATACCCATATTTTAATGATTAAAGTAGGTGAAATGAATTCTGAGTTGCATGAGTATTGCAACCCTTGACTAGATTCAGCATTTACCTTGTGTAATTCCTCTGCTTTGTGTGACTAGAATATGAACCATGTGGTAGACCTTCAATTGTGTAAAATGTTAAAGGAACACTGATCATTTATGCTCTATGTAGATCGACCTAATCTTTCCCTATGGGTAAATGCACACTTCAGGTAAGCATATGAAATTATTCTTACATGAAAATCTTTTAGAGCATTCCTTACCTTAACTGTATTGCTTTCTCATTTTTCTGTTTAAATACAAATAGAAATACATACGGGTGTATAAAGACACACAATCAACTTCTGGAATATGAAACACACCAGATATGGGCTGTGTACTGACAAAAACCCCTAGGTGTCTGCAAAAAGACTTTATCTGGAAGTCATGGGTTGAAGGAAGAGATGGGGAAAATAATATTTCATTCAAGAAAAACCTTCTTCAAAGTGACATCAAGGCTAAGCAAATTAGTTTAATTTGTAAAATCTAACAGCTATACTTCACAAGCTGCAGTTCCACGTTTACTTTATGTGGCTTGATGGCTGGCATCAAAGAATTTACCTTCTTGGCTTCACCCTCACTACCAGCACTAATATTAACTCAATTAAAGAAATAGATCTGGATTGTGGAAGAGGAGCTGTTGTGATTTGAAAGCAGCTTCGCAAAAGCTACTGCTGACACAAAAGGAGATAAGAGAGTGAATGGATGTTAGATGGAGATCATAGAGCTACTCTTAGGTTGAAGGGAAGAGTGGAACTGCAGCCTGCTGGTGTGATCCTGTGGCACGTTAAACAGACAAATATTCAGTTAACATAGTCTTGCCTCCCATCCTTTCTCTACCAACTAAGCATTTCTGTTCTTTCCCTTGCATCAGCACTAACACCCACACAAATGTGCAGGAGCCAGTTCAGGGAGGTGACTTGTCTGGAAGCTAACCCCACAGAAGTTGGGGTTTTTCTTTAAAAAAAGAAATGCACAACCAAACAAAAAAACTTTTCAACCAGATCTGCTCCAAGGAGCAATTCACAGAATGATCACACAAGAACTAGTGCCAGCACAATGGAGAAGGTGGAAACACAGAGCCAGAGGCAATAGAAGAGAGGACAAGGCAGCCCAAACTTAGATCAACTCCAGCTGTGATGGACCTGGAGCCAGAGCCAGCCTGACCACTTACAAGCTTCCTCTAAAACCTCTGCACTTTCTCTGAAAACACTGTGATAGAATGAGTACGTATATAGGGTTTAAATCACCAAGATGCCAAAGAAAAACAAGGAATAAAATCAAGAAGCTTACTTGCACACTGAAAGAGACAGAAGCAAGAAAAAAAAACAAAAACAACCACCATGGTCTTAAAGTTCTGTAGCATAGTTTCTGTAGAATGTAATAGGCAAGGACAAATCATTCCTGACTTGAATACTGGAGCTATACAGACCACATTTTTGAGTGAATTTCCACTTTCTAAGCCTTCACAGTGTATTTTTGGGCTGACAGGAACACACTAGCATTGGCTTCTGGAAGCATTATTTTTAGTTCACTGGATTCCATATCATTATAAAACATATTATTCTGTGTATTTTTTTTAGACAACTAAAACAAATAAATGTTTGAGATGAGAAGATAAGGTGGAGACAGCTTGAGAAGGACTGGAAAACTCTGAGACTGGGCAAACCAGGAGTGAGCATTGGGCCAGAATTAACAGTGCTGTAGACTGAACTTCTTTTCTCTATGCAGGCACGTCAACTTTGCCGTCTCGCATCCACAAAAATGTGAATCTTTTATCACTTGAGGATATATAGGCTCTCAGAGCAAACAAATTAACCCTAGCTTAAGTTTTAAGGACAACTGTGTAAGACATGATCAAATAATGGTAAACTGAATTCAAAAGGAGGTAGAAAAATCTTTATTTGCAGGGAAATAAAATTAACAACATTTCTAAAATAGCTTTCACACTATAAATAAAAGGAGCAATGTCTTCTATGACGACTACAGTAGCAATGCTATGAAAAATATAAAAATGTCTGTAAAAGATGAATTTTCTTAAAGTTTTGGAAATTGCCAATTGAAAAAAAAAAAACAAAGAGAAGTTATAAAGGGCTGGCATGTTAATTCCTGAAAGAGAACCGTCTATTTGAAAGTAACTTTGATTAGATCAGCAAGCCAGCTGCACACAGGCTGACTCAGACCACTGAGATATTTGAGCAGTTTATGTGTGCAAAGTACATAAGTAAATAAAAAGATATTACTAGGTTTAGTTTGTCTATCTGCAGCTCGTACTAGTTGGAAGGAAGCTAAAACTATCACTGAGTTAGAGGAAAATGGGTGAAAAGACTAAAAAATTGTGATGACCGTGTGACTTGTCATGAGTGCTCATAGGGAAGGACTTAACAGGCAGCAGTGACACTTCGTATTGTGAAATCTCTAGTGCTAAGAACACACATTAACTTGCAGGCTATCTCTACATCTAAGTAGGATAAAGTAGTATTTACGTACATGTTTGTGCTCCCACTGTTGTAGTATTTTCCTTTACTGAAGTACAAGAGCTGTAGATCCTTTCCTGAAAACTTAGGGATTATCAACCATGTATAAATGAGCCCAGAGCATAAAAAGATTCCAGAAAGCTCAGTATGAGCAGCAAGGTACCTTAATAGTTAACACAAGATGGGATCAAAATGCCTGCTTCTGGAGGACAGCAGCAGAGAGCATAAAGTGATACGTCAAGGGGAAAAGCTGGGAAAGAGCTGTCAAAGGAATTCAAAGAGAAAAGGGATCAGAAGCAATTTACATGCAATCCATCAGTTTTTAGAACTGGACAATTCTAGGATTCTAGTTTTCCAGAAATAAAAGTTTCTCAGAAACCTTTTAATGTGGGACTTTCCCTGGTGTCATGTACAACCATTGTGGGGAGGTGAGGAAAGGAATCAGCCCTCTGAAGCTTTGGTTGCTGGCCATAGAAACAAAGTTTAGTTGATTTAATCCCATTTGGATATTTATATACCTATTCTTATCTTGGTTAGCAAGCAGAAAACATCCTGATAATGGAAAATACATAGCAATCAGGAGAACAGGACAGTATTTCTGCATCTGGGGAAATGAAACATGGGCTTTAATGATATGATCTTAAAAACACCTGTAAACCCCATCCCTTTCTGGTCTGTTTTCTTTATGGAGTTTTGGTAACAATCTTCAAAACCGATTCAATTTTGCCAAGCAGATCACATCAGTTGAGCTCAAACTGCCTGCAGGAGCACAGCTCGAGGATTCAAGGATTCAACCACACCTAGTGGTTGAATTAGATTAGATCAGCTTTAATTAGATTTTTCCTTAGGGAATTTGTTACAGAGGCAGGACTGGCTTTTTTCATTTGTTTATGAAGAAAAAAAAAGAAAATGCACAGTTTCATCTGAACAGCAGAAGGACAATAAAACATAAAAATGAGAATATAAGAACCACAGAACGCCTTTCCTATCTACAGTATTCTAACATATACAATATAATTCTTGTCTAAGTCAATCATCACAGAGTTCTAGCTCTTTTAATCAGCATGTTGGTATACAAGTGCGTGCCATTGAGGCAATCCTGGGCTGCTGTCTCCACAGTTGTTCAGGCAATGTTTTGCAATTCCCCATGCTGTGTAGCACACGATTATCCAACCTGGCATAGTCCTCCACATTCCTACCATCACACTGAATTAGGATATGCAAACAGAAAACATCACCATAACACAATTACGAAATAACCACCCTTAATTACTAGATCACACGTAGTATTCCAAAAGCATAAAGTGTTTCATACCTAAAATTTAAAGATTCTTACTAGTCGGGAGAGATCACTGATCTCTTTTCAGGATGAGTTTGTGGCATGAAATATCCTCTTTATTGGATGGTAGTCATTAGGAGAATTCATGGGTGGATCAGTGATCTTTTAAACTCTGCTAAATTGTCACTCATTCCCTGCAAAACCCTAAAATATGTTGTTTCTTGATTAATCATTTTGGTAAAGAAAAAAAAAAAGGCAATTCATACAAAACGAAACAAAACCCACAGAGAAGTTGAGGTTTGCAACGCCTACCAATGCAGTGAGTATAAACTGCCTTATAAAAGAAACTGTAAGATAAACAGCATGACAGGACATTGAATACTGAGGTTGCATTTTTATTATTATTATTATTTTTTAACAGACTGAAGTCAATGTTCAGCTCACTCTCAAAATTTAAATTGTCCTGTGGAAAAACACAGAACAGGCAAAATCCCTGGACAACAAAGAGAAACACAAACAAATTATTCTTTTCTAAATGGTCACCAAGATGCACAAGTCAATTAATTACAATGCAAGAATATGAACTAGGTTACTTTGCTTACTGGTAATGTGTAAACTTCAAAATATTCCACACTGAAGGTTCACTTTGTAGGCATGCTGTCCTATACGAGGCTTGAGAATCTTTCCCTGTACAACTATTAAAAGTGCTTTCAAGTCGCAGATGCACCGTACATTTCTCATGAACTATAAGACTGAAGACTTGAAGTTCAGAATTCTTAATGAAATTACTTGTAGCTACTGTAGATTGTCTTTTGATATCTCACAATTTTAAAGTAATTTAAAAAATCCAATAGTTGCATTTTTACATGTTAAAATGGAAATGGTTATGGTTCCAATCTGCTTCTCATAGCATGTAAAAATATCACATACACATAATTCTGGTCGGCACCGTGCTTTATTATATTAGCATTTACTGGGGGAAAAAAAAATCAAGTCATTTTTCTGGCCAGAAGTTTATGAAGTAGAGTTGGAAAGCTGGTCTATAAATCAAGCGAACAATTTCACTATCAATTACTTCCTCTCTTGCTTCAAAGTATCTATTGCACACAGAAATGTCATTAGACAGGATTGCAGAAAGAAGCTTCACAATAATATTCACCCAACTCGTTTCAATTTTCATTTTCTTCAATATAGTATAACATACTTCAAAGTCAGTAATCAGTAATCTTAGATTTGAAATTCCTTACCTACTTTTCACCATCAGGGATACATGGTATTTCAAAAGCAATTGTTCTTTTAGTAATGCTGCAGATATTACAGTTTTGTTGTGAATGAAATGAATTATATTGCTATCCAAGAGCAGTGTAAGTTACAAACAACAAAACCACCTTCACTGAATATTTAAGACTTATCTGTGTTCAGATGCTCAACAGTTCAACATTCAAACTACGTTTCTATGTCTCCTACATAATAAATTCAGTCATTTTAGCAGGTTTACAAAATTACCAGAGAGCAGAAACTCCTACCCTCAAATGCATCCCACTATAGCAGGCCCTGCTACATTGTTCTCTAGCACCTCTCACTCCTCCATTGGTGTCTGCATACATACGGCTTTCCTCGCTTTTCTGCACATCCTAGGTATTATTACAACTCAGATCAAGATAAATAAGATATTTAGGACACCTACACACTATAAAGTAAAATCTGTTCATCAAGAAGCTAAAAAGCCAGGCTGAAGCAGTACCTGCCAAGAACACAATGTGAGCTTCTCCCTTACTCACTGCTAACAATTTGCTTTCACTTCAATGTGTACAGAAGAATGCTTATAGTAACAAGTTTGCATCTAGTGAGTTAAGGAAGAAACTATTACATCAAGTTTCCCTTGCCATCTCAGAATCAAATCACACAAGTGTGACAAGGAAAATTAATTGTTAGAATTAATCCCAACTCATTACATCCTTAATTCCTAGTTTAGCCATTCACCTAACAAGAAATATATAACACAGAATTTATAAAATTCCATTAAATTATTGCACAAGATTATACATCCATTCACATTCTCAGTGTTGTGTGCATGTGTCTATGCTTACACTCACAGAGACACAGGAAGACAAATACATTTATAGTGTATAGACAGATACATGTGCGCACTGCTGGATGAAATCAAAACATCTTGAAAGAAGAAAAAAATTCCTTGTTTGAGCACACTCATTACCTATTAGTGGGCTGTTCATTCAGGCTTTCCTTAGGAAAATACAGTCATGACTTTTACTATAGGTATATAAAGCAAACAATCAAAAAATTTCTTCAGCAAATTTGTAACATAAGCCTATCACATAAACTAAAATTTTCTCTTCAGCCTGAAGGAATAAAAGAGATACCTTTGGCTTTAAAATGTATCATCTCAATACCCGCATAAGTAAAAACAATGCCCAGCACCATAGCCCTTGCAAGTGAAATTAGTGTCTGCCATAAGAAGAGGGGCACAGGACCGAAGTTCTGAGTGCTTTATAACTTTTCTGATACACCTGGGTCAGTGCTCTCTTTCCTTTGCTATGCCTCTAATCCTACTTCTTGCCTTCATGGCAAAAGCTACTGGTTTTATGAAAGTCAAAGTAAAAGCGATCAGTAGTGCAGTATTCTCACAGAAAGTCAAAACGCTCATGGAAATATGGAAATGAAAACCTGCCCCCACATTCAACACCAGGCCAGAACATGACTTTAGGCAAGCTTCACTTCTTGTCTCCATGTTGTAATCTCTGAGCAACATCCTTGTTCTGCTTCAAACATAGAATCATAGAATCACAGAATCACCAAGGTTGGAAAAGACCTAAAAGATCACCCAGTCCAACTGTTCACCTATTCCCAACAGCTCCTACTAAACCATGTCCCTCAACACAACATCCAGCCTTTCCTTGAACACCCCCAGGCTCGGTGACTCCACCACCTCCCTGGGCAGTCCGTTCCAGTGCCTGACCACCCTTTCTGAAAAGTAATACTTCCTCATGTCCAGCCTGAATCTCCCCTGCCGTAGCTTGAAACCGTTCCCTCTGGTCCTATCACTAATGACTTTGCTACATTTGTTACAGAGACTAGCTTTGAGCAGGTAAACATGCATAGGTATTGCCCACCAGCCATCAAACTGTTGTGGGGGTCAGGTATTCACAAAACAATAGATTAAAATAATGGGAATGCTGGGCAGTGGACAAATTACTCAGTTGAGCTGACTGTAGTAACAGAGGCACTGACCCCTGAAGGACTTTGCAGAGCCATACTGCTGCAATTCAGAACAACCCTTCTGCCATAGGGGTAAGACTTCTAGATTTAACCTGTCCTTGTTTTTATACTGCGTTTCCTCGGTCATATTTACCCACTGTTGGAATGTGTCTGTCACCAAGTTACATGTTCTTCATGTTATCCACCCAAGATTTTGTTGCCCAAAGGCACCAGCAGAACAATGACTGGTTCCAAGTAAGCTCCCCTTACACAGCAGTGGACGTGCTAATAAATGACCTGCTAAAGACTGATTACAAGTGAAAGGTGCTTGAAATTTATAAGTTCTCAAAACAGATAATTTTCATTTGTTCTGACATAAACTGGATGAAATCCAGATTTTGAAGAAGTTCCATTGCTGTTAAAAACAGAACAAAGTATCCTAAGTGGTGTTCAAAAATACTGAGTGTTCATTTCTATATAGAAGTCAACCACTTGAAGTAAAGTGCGTAAACTTGTCAAACAAAAAGAGTATTACAACAGCAGATCCACTGCTGTTCATTTTTACTTTCTCCACTCTAAGTTCTCCTGATTTCTAGTAACTAGCTTGCTGCCCCTGGCAGTCTCTTTGCAATTTCATTTGTAATGAAAATAAATAGAAAACCAATTTTAGGCATAATATAAGTAGCTTGCTGGAAGTATCTAACACAGTGTTGTTGTTTTTTTCAATATACAACATTTTCCTCCTAAATATCCCAGAGATAACAGGTACTCTTCATTCAGATTGATTTTTAAGAGCCCAGCCCTTGTCATCCCTTCCTTCCCACCCCCATCCAAATTTCTGTGTGTTTTAAGAGAGCTGGGCAGCAGTAAGAAGCAGCAGGTTGAAACTATTGAAATAGAACGAAGTGTGGACTCAAAAAGGCTTTTTCTGTATGCGTGTCTTCTAAATCTACCATTAAACTTTTCCCTGAGTTTATAATGTGTGAGATACAGTGCAAGGACTTGACCATTACAGTCACTTCCCTACTGTGTCTATGCTGGTTGTTCTTATGTGTGTGTGTTTTCTTGGGACATTTGGATCATTCCCTTACTCAGATCCCAGAATATATGGTAAGAGGCGTTCCATTAAACACTTCTCCAGGTGTCCTAAAATACTATATAACTCCCCCACCCCAAAATAAATAGCTGTCTCATTGAGGTGTTCAGCATTTCTGACATTCTTCACAGCAAAACAAGCTTGCTTAAACAGCTTAGATGGACTAATCTCCACACTTTAAGTTACAACTTAAATAAAATGCCCTCTATGTGGTTTTCAGACTCTCCAAGCATAGATTCTTGAAAGATAGAGTTAATTGTTTTTCCAAGACTACAGTTTTGGAAGTGCAGCATTGCCCTCTCTAAAATATTTTTCAAATTGCAACACCTACAGCAGCTATATTCTATCTCTAAAAGTATTTGCATGCACTTTTCAGGTAGAAGTGATACGCCATCACTGCAACTACCATGCCTACGGTATGCATAGAGAAACAGAGCTATGGAATGAGGACTTGATTTATCCCATTCACAAAGGATGTCTGCAGTGTAACTGCAAGGGAAACCCTGACCTTTTGAGACCTTGCACCTTAACCACTCAACCAACATAAACACCCCACTGCTCATTAATAATGATTTCCTAAGAAATAAGCATAGCATACTAGCAAAAGTGCAGCATAGATAAGACTCTGAAACAACTCTTCAGCTGCTTATATGTGCAGTTATAAACAGTACACAGTCTATAATCCACCTGGAGATTTCAGAAGGTTTTGATGTCAATGCTGTTCAAACACATCCTCTAAAACACAGAGTATATAATCCCTCAATATGTGTCAGATAAAGGATTCCTTATTGATCTGAGGCCGGGATTTCAGCATAGTGTAACTCATGCAAACTTGAGGCTTTTTGTGTTGTTTCTCTTTCTTTGTCTGGCTGCTCCTTTTTCAGTTTTAAACATGCAATGCATGATCCTTAAGACTTAGGAAAAAATCCAAAACCGTTTTCCTTGTAATTCAGTACATCCAGATAAAACCATGCTAGAAGGTTATTGTTGATGCTTTGTTTGCTCATGCTATACACACAATCTATTATATATAATCCCTGGATATCCTGAAAAATCATTGCTAAAATCAAAGAACTTCTGTTTGAACTTAAAGTTTTAGTGACTGAAAGGCATCTATAATTAGAAGATGACAAAAACCCTGCAGAACATATACCTTGTTAATCACATTACTTCTCACAAGCTAGCCTTTAAAAAGACTCTTGCTAGGTAATGTCAACAGATTCAGGCACGTGAGATTAAGATTCACTGTACTTTCTTGGGACACATCCCCAGCACAGACATATCTCCTTGGCACATACAGAGCTGCATCATTAACTCATTCACTTTATTTAAAAGCTGTTCTCATTTCTGTGATAGAGTGCAAGTAACAGTCTCTTTTGTAAACTATTCAAGTCCATTCTGTGCTTATGCCATTTTAAAGACTTGTCTACATACAAAAGTTATGCTTAGTTACACTGCCTCGATTTAATCAGCTCAGGCCCTGTACTGTGATGAGATCATAAGGTTGTTTTCTACCTTATGTGTGAAATTCCTCATTTTATGGAAAACAGACACGGCCCTTTCAAACAATCACAGCTGCATCCACATCCAGGTTACACCTGCATAGATAATATGTAGCTGAAGTACTTACACTTCTCTAACACCCATACCTCGACCAAAGCATACACCTGAAAGTGTTCCTTAGGTATTTTGGTAAGGGATTTCATTAAGAACTAAAGCACTATTATTTTTGACACATACCATTTTAGAGCTGATGGAAAGTTCCAGGTATAAGAGTCTCTATGGGAAAAGAAAATGGCGTGAGTATTGGCACAGCCAGTTTCCTGAGTGTCTGTGTCATCCCAATGGCAAGATGGCATTTCAATTTACAGGGCAAACTATCACTAACTTTGGATGTTTTCAAATAGTATTCAGGATGTAATTATAATAGTTGCTTAGAAAACTGACAGGCTGAAGTTGCCAAGTCAGCCGAGCCAATAAATCCTATTAAATATTCAAAACATCAGAAAGTGTTGAAAATGTCCCAGAATTTCTTCAAACTCACGATGAGATTTCAGTATTTTGCAAAATCTAACAGTTCTTTGTTTTTGTGGTTCAGTGCCAGCACTACCACATAGCAAGCTGGAGCTTTAATAATTTGAAATTTCCTTAATGAAAATATTTTGTAAGAAACTTTCGTCATTGATGACATTGCTGATTTAATAACTGAGCAGGAATCTCCATTCAAGGACATTAAGCACAGAGGGAAATATGAATATTTAGATATTACAAAGACCCTATAAAACATGGTTTCATTAACAGAATTTCAAAAGATGTGAACAGTTTTAATGAACAAACTGTTCTGCAAGCAATGTAAATGTTCACAGAGGGGCTACTGGTAGATTTGTGCTCTATCGAGCTCGCATGGGTGCAACCACATGAATTTCCCTGTTCTGCTTCTATCTCCTGTGACCTTTCTGTCTACTTCATCTTACCAGAATAATACCAAGAGTTCTGGTTTCCTTCAGCCCTTCACCAAGGAATGCAGTTGGGTACTCAGCAGGGCAATATGCAACAGGCAGCTCACACAGAAACTAAGACAAGCTGTCTGGTTGTCTGGAGATACTGCTGCATTGGTGCTACATCCTACTGGTACAGAGGAACATTTTGGATCACTCTCTGTTTCTACCTAGTCACCATTTTTCTGAAGCCTGTAAAAACATAAGAAGTGTAAGAGCCTGCCCCATTGTCAAATTCTCATAAAATCAGACAACACTTTCTGACATACAGACTAGCATTGACAGTGCAGGCACGTTTCTTCCAGAAACAAGGTGAAAAGACAATTGGTAATGAATGCAAACATATCTGATTTTCCTGGAGGTACATGCTTATCCTGCTTTTCTACTTCAGGGCTCCTAAACTTTGTCCTCTTGTCTAGATTAGTACATGAGATCTCACATTACACAGCCACAAAGGTTGGTAGTAGAATGCTATATATTTGTTATTAAAAATATATATATATATACATATATATATATTTGTTTAATTAAAAAAAAATTAAATTTGAAATGCTATCCATCTGTAAAAGCAAGGTGACATGGACTCCCAGAACACTGGGCAACAGGATATGACATATCCTTTACGAGTTTTTCAATTTTGGATAGATAATATTTTTGCACAGCAGTTGCTTGCATGTGGAAATCTTTAGGGATTATGTTACTTCCTCACAAAATGTCTGTAGAGGCAAAAATACACAGAAATGTAAGAGTTAGATGTATTAGATGTTAGCTAGATGTCATGTGAATGACAGAGGGCATGCAAAAGATTGCGTTATGACTCATATTCTGATTACTCACATTCTGTATATTAGTATGAGCATTGCACACAGAGCATATATGCATATTCAAATGTCAATTGAAGCTCTTAAGAAATTTCACAAGGTAACAAAAATTTAGGCTTCTCATTCTAATTTCCAATGCCCGCTTTAAAGCCAAAGCAGTCTGAACTGTTCAAACTTCTCTTCCACAGATACACCTTTTCTAACAAGGTACATGAGTGCTACATGTGGTCAAAGGTCTTCCATGTCACAAATCACACTGCTGCTCTAACCCAAACAAATCAGTGGGATCAGGCAGATCGGGTGATGTACCTGCGTTCAGCATTGTTTACACCCACATAAGCATCAGCTCTCAAAGTTATTAACAAGGCATAAAGCTTTTGGAACTGCAGTATACTTACTAATATTCACATTTAAAATTTCTGTTTAAATCTTGTATCTTTCTGAAGTTTAATTAAGAAACATTTATTGGTTATTAAATCACAGGACAATACTGCGTGCTCATTCATCCTCTTCAAGGCTTGGGTAGCCTAACTGAGTCTGCAGCTGGTCTCTGACCCTGCTTGCTAGATATATTTACCTCACTTCTACCATTTTGTATGGAATTATTTGTCGGCTTCAATGCTGCTCGTTCCCCTGAGTTAGACCTTTCATTTTGTTCAATTTTCATCTTTTAGTCTCGTTTTCTCTCTTCAATGGATAAAGAAATTGAGGAACTAGCTGCAAATATAACTTCATCTCCTTACTCCTTACAACTTCCGTCTCCTTATCATAACCCTCTAGATTAGCAAGTACATTCTTAAAAGTACAATGACAGATTCCTTTGTATGGTCTTCCTCCAGATCCCACAAATAAGCCCCCAAAAATTCCTGTAATGTGGAATTTCAGCTTAGATGATCGCAAATTAACCAGAGAAGGGCATATGTTAGCTCAAGCAAATTACTCACATTTTCCATTTTTGCTCTATACCAGAAGAAATTAGTTAATTTTAAATGCAAAACTTTGTACAGCGTGCAAATCATGTCTGTGTGTCAAAGTAAAATAACAAACCTAATGAGGAATGTTAAAAAAGCAAGACCCATTAGTTTAAAGATACATGGAAGCAGCCAAAGATGACAAACATGCATAAAATTCAAAACATGATGGAAAAGGGAACAGGCACTGAACCACATAAATCAGTGTTTTGAATTCTATTTCTCTGTGGGTATAATTGTACCTTAGTTTCTTATAATGATTTATTGAGGTAAATAGTCTGTATGGTTTAACAGCTACAGCTTCAAAGTGTCAGGCACAGACTCTCCTTTATTCATGAGGCAGCTGAGTATTGGGATGTGAATTAGCTTCTGTATTCTGGGACTTGGCAAAGTTTGTTATAAGGACCTTAAGGTCCTTATAAAGGATTCATGTTGATGCAGCTATTCAAATGTGAAAAACACTGTGCTGCAATGGATGAAATAGAAAAGCTTTACAGTAATTCTGGAGGCTCAAAAAAAAAAATAGAAACATTGAAATAAACCATTCAGAATTACTTTCAGCAAAAGAAAGGCATGTGCTACAGTTAATTTTAATACATTATATTATTCCGAGGAACACAGAAAAAAAAATAATTTCTGATGAAGTAAAAAAAGTGTGAAGGAATTCCAGAATTTACTTTTAAGTTAAAATAAAATATAGTATGAAAAAGAAGCGGTAGAATGTTAAGCTGTGATATTCACACTTTGGGTCAATTGCCAAACTGCACATTCTATTGCCCTCAGACCAGGATAAACCAACCATTAACTAATCAAAAGAATCGTCATCCATGAAAGCTATGATGGTGTTTCAACAGTTCTTAATCTATTAATAAGAAAGAATAATTAGCAGAATATATTCCCTCTTCCGTTTATATTCGTAGGGCCATTCTTAGCAGAAATTATATGTAGGCTCCCATGGTGTAAAAGCCCTACGAAAGCCATGAAAATTCACTAAGCTTCCTTATGTACGGTGCCAAGACATTCAGCAGGAACCTCGGTCCTTGCCAAGAAACACGTGTGCCTCAGATACAGAAGCTCTGCATGTACCGGTATTTCAACATTCCTGGAGAGAAATGTGACCCCTTGATGAATACACTGGTTTGCTGGCATGCCTGCATTCCTCCCCATCTGTCAGAGTGGCATTCTGCCTTCTCACAAGGTGGGATGCCAGTTTCGGAGCACAGGTGCCAACCAAATATAGGTTCAGACTAATACTCTGCAAAATGTGGCAAATGACATTTCACCTGCAAGAAGATCGTCCTACCTCTGACCCATGCCAAATTAGGATTGCATGCCTCATTAACAAAGGGGGTCATCTTCTGAAAATCATGGGCAGCACCAGAAATGCTGGTTTCCTCTGCAATATCTAGCTGAGAGTCTTCAGTGCGGAGGCTTAATTTACAACACACCAGATTTTCCTAGCATTGCAGGCATGCAGCCCTTTTGAGAAAGCTGCAACAGACCATGGACAGGGATATGTGAATTCATTCTCCCAGACACATTTCGGACCAATTCCAGGATTCTTAAAAAGAGTAAATGAACTAACAGAGCAGAAAAGACGTAAGTAAAGATGTGTATTACCTCTAAGGGGTTTTGCTAACAACACAAAGAGAATTATCTCTGTTATGACTGTCAAGAAAAAAAATAAATAACCCACACTTGCTATCAATTACCAAACCATTCATATAATTTTAAAATTCTTATAAAATAATCAAAGATTTTAATTAGAAAAAATGACATAAAACACAAAAATGCTACAGTTATCCTTTAGTTTGAGAATTTATGTTCATGTGAAAGCACACTAGTAATGAACAACCACTGTATGAAAAACATTCATCATATTGTGCCAATACTGATTTGTATTAAGTGGTGTCTCAATATCCTCAGAATAAAGTTTATTTTGCATGCTTTCTTTAAATAAAATATTTCACATTATTTTAATCTGACGAGTTAAATATTCACTTGATCAATAAACAGAATAAACCAAGAACAGTATTGGCTTTGCTCCCAAATTAGCTTATCTATACTGTATATATAATGCGAGCAACAAAAATGGAGTATTGTTAATCTAAAAAATATATATCTCCTTTCTGGAAATAACTAAGTTTACCTTCTTTGGCAATTTATTACCGTTTCTGTAATTTCTTTATCCCAGGTCACACCTGAAATACCAGCAGCTTTAGCTTAAATTATGTTAAACTGATTATCGACAAACAAAAATCGTTATGTACAATTCCATATTATTTAGACTATTCAGAGTACATGCCACTGCTTTCCCAAATGACAAACTCCAGGCTATTAGCTCTTCCTAGCACAAAATTGCAAACCAATACCTTGAATTCTATAATTATAATTCAATACATTGAGATGCAGAGTCCTGCATCTGAGATGAAATAACCCCATGCAACATGACAGGCTGGAGGCCAACTGGCTAGCGAGCCTATTTGCAAGGAAAAAACCTGGAGGTTCCTGGGGACAACAAGCTCATCATGAACCAGCAGTGCGTCCTGGCAGCAAAGAAAGCCAACAGCATCCTGGGCTGTACCAACGGAAGCAGTGACAGCAGACTGAGAGACTTGATAATTCCCATCTTTCTGGCACCTGTGAGCCTGCATCAGGAGCAGTGCCTCCAGCTCTGATCTCCCCAGTTGAAGAAAGGCACTGAAAGAGTAGAGCAGGTCATCAGAGGCACCAAGGCAATCAGCAAGATGAGCAAGAGGAAGCTGAGAGAGCTGATGTGCACAGCCTGGAAAACAGCAGGCAGAGGGGAGAGCTTATAGCTGCCTGCAGCTGCTTAATAAGAGGGAGTGAGGAAGATGAAACAAGGATCCTCACAGAGGTACACCAAGAAATGACAAGTGGCAATGGATGCAGGTTACATCACAGGAAGTTGTAATTAAACATTAGGAAAAAAGTGCCACGAGGATGGCCAAACTCTGGGCTAGGTTGCCAAGAAACAATGCAGTGTTACCATCCTTGGAGATACTGGAAACCACACTGGATGCAGCCCTGTGCTCTAATGGGATCTGCACCAAGCAGGAGGTAGGACCACATGAGCCCTGGTGTCCCTTCCAACATACAGGATTTCTCTATGTTGCTGATAGACATGATTTTATATGATACACATACGGGTTCTGGCAATGGCACACACAGGAATGTTCACTCATTAAGCTGGTTAGGGAGAGCACACAAGCCTTTTTTTTTTTCTTTTTTTTTCCCCATCTCAGCTTTCCATGCAAAGAAATCATCTCAGTCTTCTGTACCAAACTAACTTCTAGTAAATTAACAGCACTATATGTGACATTTTTACTACGCTTTCTCACTTTGGATCCCAAATTCTTTATAAATAATGTATTATTTTATAATAGATAAAGGCACCTGGTACACCCCCTGGGAAAACAAAGACGTGAAGTCAGCAGAACGGCTTATCTTTCTTTCTGGTACTTTGTACCTGTGGGCCATAACCACTCATCCTAACATAAAGCTTTCCGGGCAGGATACCATGATGGTCTCAGACCTGTCATAAATACCACGATATAAAAAAGGACGTGGTCTTTCACATCCAGGTTAATTTCTTTAAAATTTATTATTTCAGACAATTAAACATACCCTGATGCTTGGGCTCAAATTCCTATGCTTAATGTCAAAATGTACACACGTTGCTGCAGTACTGCACCTGCAACTTTATGTTGTTTACAATAAGAGAAAGCATACCAAAATGTTAAAGTCAACCGCAGCGTAGGCAGAATGCACAGTAGGTTCTTGGCAAAGTTGGCAGACAGTTTATAGTTTATTAATACTGTGTATGGCTTGAAAAGTTCACTACATTAATTTTAAAGACCCAATGCAAGAAATAAGATGTTGGCATTAAACAGGTAAAAGTGGGTAATGAATTTCCCTTTTATTTTTGTATTTATTGCAGTCACTCAAAGCCAATAGGCTGTGACTGATACCGAATTAATAATCCATGGCCCAGCACAGGGACAAAGTAGAAGAGCAAATATCTATTCATACATCTTTTTGTATAGTAAAGATCTTACAGCAGCAAAAACCAAGGGGACATGCTCTCTGCATGTTAAGTAACACATGTCACCAGAACACATACAAACTGGCTGTAGTTTAGATCTAATTCATCTCTAGTGTAGATCTAATTCATCTTACAGGCTCCTGTAAGTAGGAAGGGTAGTGAACGATCACATACATGGAACACAGACTGTCAGGACACAAATTAATGTAGGTGTTTTTGTAGAAGGAAAAATGTTTGTATTGCAGTGGCAGTTGACAGTGCTGTGACACAGCCCTGCTGTGGAAATGCAGATTTGTGTCAGTCTTCAAGGCTTATTTGGACAACAGATGCATGTGAAAGTTCTGCGTATTCCACTGAGCATGAAAGTCAAGCAGGAACATTTCAGAAAGGACTCTGATTTGGGACTTACACACACATATCACAATGGCAATGCACCTTCTTTTTGTTTGTTTTTCAAACCAAAATCTTTTCCAGAACATTTTGAATTGAATTAAAAGCATCAGTATCAAGATACCTGGTGTAATGTCTTACACCTCTCTATGGACCACTTCCACTGTTGCTGAAGCCCTAATGAGGAGCAACTACAGTCACACAAGATTAGGAAGGAGACCATGCAGAGCCATGGTTTCTGCATTCCAATTACATTTCCTTCCCATTTTTCTTTGCTCATACAGAAAAAGATTCAAAGGTATTAGAAACAGGGAATCGTTATAAGAAAACACAGATTCTATACACAGACAACTTTCAACTGACTTCAGAGGCTTGGCTTTCACAGTGTTATATGACTCAAAAAAAAGACAATGTTGATTCTATCCAAGCTTTTTCAGAGAAGAAACTGTCACCATAATGTATAAAGGTTTGTCCGTACCATTTTCAAATCACCCAACAGTTTCAATTCCCTAAGAAAACCAGATGGAACTGTTAGATTCTCATGAGGAGTTTCACTTCATGGGAATTTTCCTTGAAATATTCTGCTTTACAACAGATAAATGAAGCAGAAGATAGAGGAACTACTGAATTTGCAGTCTAAACAAACACAATTCATTTTGATAATGCTGAAGGTTTTGTTTCACCATTCAGGCTCATGGTAGAGTAACTGAATTTGGCAAATACTTTCTGTGAAATGTCTTGTCTTTATTGGTGCTTTTATGTGTTATCAAGCACAAAAGGAAAAGAAGGAAAAGAAGAGAGAGATATAAAGCTGTATCTTCATTGCAATAGAAGATTTGTACCCAGGTACAGTATTGGGTACAGTGGTAAATGAAGAAGCCCAGACAGTCTAATACGATGTAATAACTCAATGGAAGGAAAGCTCTCTGCTTTCTTATTTTGATGTAGCTGGTTCACATTCACTGCAAGTAAGAGAGATGCCTGGCCTTGACTGGCTGTCTTGATATAGAAGCTACCTGGCTCCTTGCTCCCCTAGGACTGTGCCTATAGAGAGCTGTCCTGACTTACCTTTTAACTTGCTAAAAAAAAGGGGATTTTTTTTAATCTTTATATGGAGAACAAAGCCTAATACATGCAACAATACTGGAAGCCTACGTACAGCTGGGTTCAAGGACAACATTTCTCCGTTCTTTGTTTTCTTCATTTGTTAAGATGAGGCAACAATTCTTACTTTGTTCCCTGTGGTACTGAACGATGGTGTCTCTCCTAGCCCAGAAATAAAAGTAAGTGAAGATAGTCTTTGTATTGATGTGCTGCCTGTCTTGTTTACGATAGAAACTATTTTGTTTTTAGAAAGAAAGCTTCTAAGAAAAGCTTTTATAACAGGTTCAGAAATATAAAAGCCATTTCAGGATGAAGACACCTCTATCCTTTATTTTGTTAGTCCTTGAAAGGGCTTTTTAAATGTTAACAGCTAGGACTGACTTCCCTCAGCTGATGCTCCCTTCTCAGCAATCCTTTTGTTGACATCTCTTTGTTTGCCCTTAGCTTGCCCCTCCTTCTTCCCAACCCCGTAAAACACAACTTAGCAAGAGCTTGGGCTGAACTTTTGGCAGACATCGTGACACTAAGCCACACCGAGCAAGTACATTGTGTAAAGCAGGTCTCAATTAAAAATAGGTTTCCCCAGCAATACATAGAACATTTTCCACTCTTCTATGTGGTAACCTCTTCATACTGCAGTGGTCAGAGAAGCAGCAGCATTTTCATCTTAAAGTATACTGAGAGAGATGTAACATTTCTGAAATGCCAGGGCAATATCCTGTTTCCACTTAAAAAAAAATAGAGCTTCCTGCTAAAAAGAAATTTAATTTCAGCTGGTGTACTTAAAATAGGTGTATATATACATATGAAACGTACTTCTTCTTAATTTCAGGCTAAAAAGATGCTTATTCTTGGGCAAAGCCAGAACTATAACTGGGGAAGATTCAGCTCTGAAACCACAGCTCCCAGACCAGGGTCGTCCTGCCTCATTACAGCAGCTCAGTCAGTACTGTGAGGCAAAGGCATCCTTACCACATTGCACAAAGAAAAAAGGCCTTTTGGCTGTGAAATCTAGCTCTACTTCACTTAAATCCTCTCTATCTCCACACAGAGACCTCAATACACATATGCATTTTTTCAAACGTTCTACATCGTACTCCTCTAAGATAGAACTATCACAAGATGTAGGTAAGCTTCTGCTTTCCCATATCTAGCTTTCCTAAGCTAGCATCTGCCCAGAAGCTCTTGTTGCTGAGGTTCAGAGCTTGTAAATGTGCTGGTGCAGAAAGTCTTCACTAAGGTAGTTTTTCTGGCATTTCCTGTAACAGAGTTGGTTTCCTCCCACCCCAAGGCAGGAGCTCATCACCAAAGCAGAAGAGAGTAACTGTGCAGAACAGCGAATAGTTTTGTCACCTTAAGAGTCGTTGGACCTCACCTCACTCTCACCTCATTGTCTAGGGGTTCTTCCCTACTGTTGTTTAGCTATGTGGATGGGCAGTCATTTAGGTGAAGTCTGACTGCTGCATCACAGCCAGTTACTACTTGATGACAAAACTGTACCTCCTGTGCCCTGAGTGCCGGCTTCCAGAGCATCTCTTCTTTTTCCCCACAAACGTTGCCCAGGATCCTCACCTACTACTTCGTTTATATGCTAAAACAGTCTCACAGATTCAAGAAGACAGGTTTCTTCGTAAAAGCCAATCTGTCTAGCTCTCTTGTGAATCATTCAATTTCATTTCATTTCATTTCAACTATTCAAAAATGACAGGAAATACAACACTGGATCTTAACATGAGAGGATTTCCATAGCACTGTCCTTTCTCCTAATGCACTAGTAATGCTGGAGTTAAGTAAAGCTCACACATCCTCAGAACAGCCTGTAATATCTCTGGATAGATAAGTGACACTTTTGCATAACCAGTTTTCAGAGACAATTCACGCTTTTGCCAGCATTGTGATCATTCCATTTTTAAGTTCCCCCATATGTACCTGGTAGCATTTAGTGCTAGAGATGTATGCAGTTTTTTATTATTAATCAATAATTCAAAAACAGAATTTTTATCACAAGTGAGTAATAAGGTAATGAATATATTTACAGAAGTCCCTTACTAAAATGTCGTTAGCACATCGTTATTTATAATGTAAACAAAAAACCACCATTGCAGTCAGCGGTATAAATAATATGTCAGCCATCCTGAAAGCATCTTGAAGTTAACTGTAAGCCACAACTGAGACCCCATGATCAAATATGATTTTGATTTACCACAAAGCCTGATTTTCTTGCATCTTTTTTTTTTTCCACAGTAGCAA
Source organism: Centrocercus urophasianus (assembly GCF_019232065.1). Taxonomy (NCBI): domain Eukaryota; kingdom Metazoa; phylum Chordata; class Aves; order Galliformes; family Phasianidae; genus Centrocercus; species Centrocercus urophasianus. The sequence continues at coordinate 4,896,053 of NW_024884586.1, forward strand.
TCCTTCCCAGTTTGTAAGGAAACCATAGCCATGAACCTAAAACGTCCCATGTGTTTTTCTTAAGGAACAGGTCTTAAAGCATGATAGTACAAAAACCTGCCATAAAAGCTTAACTAAAAAACAAAAAAGAAACAAACAAACAAAAAAACCTGAAAAAATAAAATCTCACTGATACGAAGCTGACACAATTCCTATTTAACAGACTAAAAATGCTGCTAGGTACTATAAAAATAGAAGTGTTTTTTTTTTTTTTTTTTTTTTACTTTCTCTGTGGCTATGCTATTAATTACACTTTCTGTGATCCATTTGTGATAAATCATTGTTAAAAAAAATGAAATTTCAGCTAAGCAAATCCCTTCAGCAGTCACTGTGTAATTATACAGATTCATTAAAATGGGGATAAAGTTGTAAATACAATATTATCTTACATCAGTGCTCCCTCCTCCTCTTTATCATTGTCAAATTGTTATGGCAGTTTTAGAACAGGAGGAACAGCTGAGCCTGTTTGATTTTGCACACTCAGTGCAATAAATGTAAACATGAATTTAAATATCCCTATCCTATTGCTGTTTTGTATAAATTATATTGAAAGTAATGACAGTCAACAAATATCCATAATTGAACCTACCTACCTAGGAGCAGCAGGGCTGTATCAGCACATCTCTACATTAGTAGAGCTGCAGAACTTTTGTGCTCCATCTCAGGAGTCGTTTCTTACGCTATCTTCTTTCTCTGCACTTCAGCCCTACAAAAGAAGGATGGAGGACATGTGAAGGACAGGGCACAGAGAAGATGTTAAAAAGTATCAAAGCGGCTGAATAGCTTCAAAGCCCTTCTCAAACAAACAAAGGAAAACATCGCAATGATACCTTTTTAACCTCCTCCATTTCTCCTCCTCTGCAAGGAGGAAATTCATAAGAACAGCTTCGCTGAGAGCAGTTCACCCTTTACACACACACAGAGATCCCTCTCATAGACAGTGCAGAGCAGAAGCCCAACCTCGGTAGCCCAATAGGAGCTTTCCATTTATTTACATCTTTGCATTTCCATCGCAAAGAACTGAACACCTTTCCCTTGTGAGATAAGCTGTCCATCAGCACGTTTTCACTGTGCGCAGACCCCTGTGCTACAGGTGGCTGTTCGCACCCAGTCAGGCTTTGTAGCAGTGTGGGCTTCTGCCTTGCAGGTGACCACATGTGGATTTTGCAGGCAGAGCCTATCTTGTCCTTTCTTGCGCCCAGCCTCCAAAACCCAAAGATTTCCATGCTATAGCACAGATAAGTAGCACTACAAAGGAAAGCAGATGGACTCAGTGGCTCAAATCTGAAATGTTTAGCTGTTGCAAACAAAATCTCTGGAATAAACCAAGCCAAAACAAATTACTAAAGAGAAGTATGCACAAAGAAAAGCAGCTTAGCTCTCTACAAGTCAAAAGGAAGCTTGGATTAAACTCAAAAGAACACAGGGTTTGGGACACATCCTGACTTACATACAGCATGTAGGAAAACTGAGGGGACAAGCACATGTGATTTCTGGGCACAGCAAGAAATGAGAGCTACTTGGCTGAACTCACTGCACAAAGGCAGTGTGAAAACACAGACCAAGCCACCCGAAGACCCGATGAGGGCACCAACTTCAGCTCTCTGATTGAAAGAAAATGGGAGCCATTCATTTCGAACCAGGTGTTAAGCAGGATTTGAGAGGACTGAGAACCTTTATGTGTGTTTATTCCTGTTTCCATCTGCTGCAGCTTATTTCATTTTAGTTTCAAAAATCCATAACCAGCCAACTTCAACCCTTCAGCAGCCACGTGCAAGTTGCAGCAGAACTTTGCGCACTGCACTTGCACCTCTCAGCGCTTGCACCTTAACCCCCTGCCACAGGCGGTGCCTCAGGGGAGGGACTGCGGTGCGGTGCGGGGATTTAGAGGAGAGGCGAGGCAAGAACTCGCCTTCCCTTTGCGAGCATTACCTCAGGCTCCGAGCCGGCCGCGCTCACACGACGGCAGAAGAGCTGCTCCCCTAAGCCGGGAGCCCCACCTCACCCCTTGAGCGCACTTCGCCGTCGGCGGGCGAAGGCTCGGCGAGCGGCTGCACCTCAGTGCCAACCGCCACTGTAATGCAGTAACAGACGCGGCTCCCGGTGCGAGCCCCCACAGGTGCCTCGCGGGGGCGTGGCCGCCCAACGGCCGCCTCGCGCCCCGCCCTCGCGCCCAGCCCTCATTCCCGCCCGCGGCGGCCCTCGGCTCCCGCCTACCGCGCTGCCAATCAGCGTGCGGAACGGCCCCGCCGCCGCGGGGATCTCTGGGAGCGGTAGTCCTCGCTCGCCCGGGCGGCGCCTCCGCCCTTCTTGTGGGAACTACCGATCCCGGCGTCCCCCGCGCTCAACCCCGGGGCCGCGACCCGACGCCGGCGGAGGGAGCGGCTTCGGCAGGAAGGCGGCGCGGCGGCCCGGTCACCCAGCCGCGGCCATGAGCTCGGCCCGGGAGTCGCAGGCTCAGCACGGCCTCAAGCGAGCGGCCTCCCCCGACGTAAACGGGCGCGGGGCCTGGGGCGGCCGCGCGGCGGGAGAGGGGAGGTGGGAGGTGGGAGGGGACGGCGGGCGGCCGCGGCGCGAGGCCCGGAGCGGGACCGGGGCCTGCTAGGCGGCACGCCGCCCTGCGACGAGGGCCGCGCGGGGGGCGGAGGGGAGAGGCGGCAAGCGGCGTGTGCTCCCGCAGGGCTCCGGCAGCTGGCAGGCGGCGGACCTCGGCAACGAGGAGAGGAAGCAGAAGTTCCTGAGGCTGATGGGCGCGGGGAAGGTGAGCGTGCTGCGGCTGGGCCGAGCTGAGCGGTGCGCGGAGCAGGAGGAGCCCGGCTGAGCCCCGGGCGGCGCGGTCCTTCGCGTTAGCTTGTTTTGTTTGAATGCGATGTTTTCATAAGCTTCAGTGTTTGTCTGAAAGCTAGCGTTCCTTAGCGGTTGGCAATACAGCATTCGAGCATCCCCTCGCTGTACCGCTGCGCGGTGCCGCTGGGGGATCCGTTCGCCAACCAGCAGCTGCTCGGCGCCGTGTCGGTGAGGCTGCGATGGCTCACCCGGTACGGCGGGCCCCAGGAACTCCCTCAAGAAATAGCAGCCGTTAGCCAGTAGAACTTACTTACAGTCTTACCTTCGGGTATCAGGGAACTTTTTCCGTTCGAGATTTCCAGAATGTTGGCAGAGCTGTCAGTGCCTAAAGCTCCAAAACAAACTGCATTTTCTTTTAGAAAGAACATACTGGCCGCCTTGTTATCGGAGACCACAGATCAACCTCTCACTTCAGGACAGGTCAGTCTATCCAACAGCTGCTACCAAGTGGGAAAGCAAACGCTTGGGCAGGGACATCCCAGGACTTTCAGCTCTGTAGATGCTGCAGGGAGGGATTTCAGGTTTTGAGGCTGAAGTTGGAGACAGACGAGGCTGTGGAGCCAGAGAAATTCCTAGCTTCACATTAGAACACTGACAAGCAGCTTCTGTGACCACACATATTCACTTCTGAAGTCTGGGTTTAGAAGAGTACTTGATGGTCACTTAAACCTGCATACGAATGATCTCTACATCAGGGCCTACAGGCTCTTGTCATACTTTTTTATCAAAATAAGAAAGTAAAGTGCTACTGCTGCTGGTTAACAATGTTTTTATACTTCTTCCTTGCTAGCCAGGTATGGCTATTCTAATCTTTGCTTCAGTGTGTATGAAAAGTACAGGTTGATTTGTATTTTTTTTTTCTCACTTCACCTGGTTACCTATTGAATAGAAAGCAGTAAGGTAGAAGTTAAGATCTGCAAAGTCATCTTTGCAATTAGCAGTAATTTCACATCCTGTAATGGATGATCTTAGCAACTTCTTATCAGGCTTGCTCAGATTGTAAGTCAGGGTACACCAGAATCAAGCTGGGCTTGACTAACAGAAGCTGTGGTAAAGCTGTAAAGTAAAGCAGCTGTCAGCGTTCCAGAGAATTTGTTCTCCTGATATGCACTGCAAGTAACTTCTGAGTTGACAAAAAATGATTTAAAAACCAAAAACATCAAAGGAAGTTTGGGGATTGACTCCAGGTTCTGCTGTTACTCTGTGGAGTGCCTATGAATCACTTTGTCCTAGGATGGAGATGGTGCTTCCTCCAAGGAGTCATAAACATTCCAAACTGTATCGGTAGGAGCAAGCAGTTAAGATGCTGCATTTTACAAAAAAATCACTCAGCTATGTTCCTAATGCTGTGCTTCCTTTCCCAACACGTGGTTGTTATCTTTCTATAACACAAGACTCCAACTTGCAAATGAGGAAATGGTGAGGAAATGCAAGTTTGCAATAAAAGGTTTTTTGTTTTGCAGTGATACAGATTAAAATAGAAGTGGTGTAGGCTGATCTGTGGAGATTTTAGAGGTTCCTACTTGCACAAGAACAGAGGATTCCATGCTATTTTGGATTATACTTTCCCCCAGTAAAAAAGATCCTCTATTTGTGTGTTCAAAAATGTAGTAGTAGAGGGCATGCAGGAATAGCTCATGTTCTGTTAATTAGGTATAGAAGTTAATCTTCTCGCTAATTCCTAAGTATGGGCAAGAATAAAAAGCTATAGTTTCTGCTCCTGGTAATTCAGGGTGCTTGTAATAATTTCAGATGTAGCTCTACAAACAGGACTGGTAGTGTTTTTCTGGTTGCTGCAAAATATAACAGTCACGATGTAATCATGGCAACCATGCGTTACGTAGCGAAGGGCAGAAATGTGGTCCTTTTTGTGACATATTGCAGTATTGGCAGGAGCACAGCAAAGTCATATTTATTGGTTACTGTGTTGAGCAGAACATATGCTGTGTGTAGCACATCTGAATGTGTTGAGTCTTATGACCTTCCTGTCCCTTATTTGTATCAGAACAATTTTGCTTGCACACTCTTTAAAACTGCTTATGAATCAGCATGGTTTGTATACAATACTGTTCAATCCAGGAGTTTCTGAGGTGGCTCAGTTTAAGTTTTCATCACATATAAGTAGTGATAAACTGAAAGTCTGATGACTTTGTGTAATTTGATGTCTTTGTTAATTTGAATGAACCATAACCAAAGTACACTGGACATGCAGGGGAAGAAGACAAGAAAATGAATGAAGAACTGGAGTCTCAGTACCAGCAGAGCATGGACAGCACGATGTCTGGACGAAACCGGCGCCATTGTGGGCTGGGTTTCAGTGAGGTAATAAGTTCATTATTTCTCTAATGATTTGGCTGCTGCTTCAGTAAGATGAGATGATGCATGGTTTAAAAACCTAATCACCACAAATAGCAGCAAATCCGCACAGTTTGGGTTAAGTGAGAGACTTACTGACTTCTTGTGGCCCTTTTGATATCTGGAAACAATCAGTGCTTCTCTTTGTTCTGGAAAGCGATATAACGTGTTCTTTTATGCTCCACTGTAGTCAAGGCTGATCAGGACAGAAAGCTGCAAATACATTAAATCAGGGTGCTGCCAAAGAATGCATAAAAGAACAATGTAAGCATCTGCGTTGTCCCAGAGAGCTAATTAATCTGCTGCTTGTTACTGTGAGGCGTGTCCCTCTCTATGGCCCTGAAAAGCAAATGGGAATAGAGGAGTCAGGTGGGGGAACTAGCTGTGCAGGGAGCTGAAGTCCTCCAGTGGGTTGACACCCAGCTGGCCTTGTATTTGCAAGGAGCTACTTGGGAGTAAGTAGGAAGAGTGACAAAAAAACCACATTGGATTATTAGGAAGCCGTCTTCCTTGGCCAATTAAAATGCCTGTTAATTTTTTTTTCCTGTTAGCACCAATTATTGCATAAAAACATTGCCAGTGTTCCCACAGAGAGTGAGACAACCTGTGTGGTGCTTAGAGCTCTTAATACTATAGACGTGAAGGTTTTGCTCCTTAGGTGCATGAACAAAATGCCATTTGGGGATCATTCTTCTTAGCAGTAGCATTACTTCATTGTTCCTGATGCTGCTTTGTGATGCTGCGTGCTAAACTTATTTCCAAAGATTAGTCATGGTTATGAATTCCTGATGATCTGTCAGTTAGTTTCAGTATGTCTCATTTCCTGACAAACATCCAAGTGTCATTTTATACAAAATGGAAGTTTAACCAAAGTGATGGTATCTGAAACTTTCCAAACTCATTTAATGGTACGTGTAGGATGGCTGCTGTAACTAAATAGGAAAGTGGCTGAAGAATCCCTACATGTTGTGTTTGGTGCTCTCAGCCAGTCCAATAGAGTTGCTTTCTATGTAATAATTTGTTTATTAAAGACCCATGTTTAGGAAGATAGCCCATCTTAGTACTGAAACGAAAGAGCAATGGGCTTTTCAGGGAACTGAAATGGAGTTGCCAGGAAATAAGGGTTTACCTTTCTCATAATCTGAACTTCTAGTTTCAGGAAGGTGAAGAAGAGGCAGCTGGGCATTCCTCTGACCACGAGAGTTCAGAGGACTCCGAAAGCGGCTCTGATTCAGAGCAAGATGAATCTGCAGAGGAACTGCAAGCTGCTGAAAAACATGATGAAGCTGCGGTCCCAGAAAACAAAAAGGAAGCAAAAAGCAATTATAAAATGATGTTTGTTAAAGCCAGTGGTTCATAACTGCAGATGTAACAGCTTTGTATTTAAAGTACAGCAAGCCTTATTGTTACAGTGCAAAGTGGAGGACTGCTACAGCACAAATCTTTGTATTATGATTTTAAGACGACCCTGTTAGATGACAAAAAGTAGTGTTTGCTTTCAGTTGCCATGGGCACAGTGAGATTCCTGGTTTTTGTAAAGTGTATAAAATAACGGATGAAGAAATAAATTCTTTGTTCCTGCCCAATCTCTACTATGTTATCTAAACTATCCTTCCCCTTACTTCATGGCCAGATTAGAGAAATTCCTGCTTGTAGTTTCTTCAGTTATTACTCTAGTCTTGAATTCTTAACTGTGAGATTACACGTGACTTACTGGATGTTGCATTAGTTGTAAAATAACCAGTATTGGTACTTGCTCTGTGATGCAGTAGAGCTTTAAACAGTGATTTTGTCAATAGATGCTAGTGGTGATAGGACTAAGAGCAGAAACTGCTCACTTCTGTGACAGTATTAATCACTGTATCCAGCTCAAGTCCTACAGCAGTTGGTAGGAAAAGATTCTTTAGAACTGAATTCTACAACAGGGGACTCTAGTTTCTTCTTTCTTTAGGTTGATAGTAGCAAAGGGGTAAGAAACTGTAGGTTGTAGGCCTTTATACCTTTCACTAGAAGAAAGCGATTCTGAATGATTGGCTCCTGGTTAAAGGACTGAGCTGTTATTTTTTAATAATTCCTCCTAAAGAACTGAGTTTACTTTAAAAGAGAATATATACTTTGATAATGAGAAGGATATACAAATAATTTAGTGTTTTAAGGTGTAAAGTTGAACATGCAAACCTTGTTGTCTGAGTTACCATGCAAGAGTTGTATCTCTCCAGTAAATCTGACATGCTTACAGAGGCAGGACTTCAGTAACTCCTTTCAGCAAAAGTCAAGCACATCCATTTCCTCTGCAAATTTATTGTATTAAAGTAAACAGTAAAATAACAACTCAGACTTGGTTTCTTCTTAGTGCATCAGATGGAGGATCTGCCTGTCCTTGCTGGGGGATGGAATGTCAGATCCATACCTCTGGCACGGCCTCCTTCTACAGCAGTGTTTTGTGAAATCCCGTGTACTTACGGAGAATCTTCCATTTCTGTATACAATCTCTTGCATGCAGATACAAGTTGCAAGCCAATGAGCTTACACAAAAGCAGCAGGTTATACTATTGCATAGGTTTACTGAACCTACACAGTGGAGCACAAGTTTTTGAGGGAGATCTTGGAATAAAATGCATTATGGAAAAAATAAAAAGCAGTATGACTAAATAAAAACTGTATCTTTTTAATTTAGGTAGTTATTTTATTTTGGCACTTTGTCCAGCTTTTTTTTTTTTTTTTTTTTTTTTTAAGTCATTTGGTTTTGAGAAAACTCCATACAGCAGTACAGCAGTCATTAAGTTCAGTGATTTGCATGAATTTTTGGTTTTCCAATATTCCAAGAGTTTAATACATCAACAAACACTGCCTGCATACTGCAAAGAACAGAGACTTCACCGTGACTTGTGAAAGGTGTTCTGTCTTTGAGCCATCTAAAAAGCATGAAAGTGGAAGGATGGTTCTTTTTTCTTTTAGTTTAGATTTGGCTGTCAGCTGTTGTTTACTGCCTTGAGTGGAGTGCAATTACAAAATCTCAGTGTGGGCTGTAAAGAGCTGCATATACACTGACCTGTCGTCTCTGTCCCAGCATTGACACCAGTGCTGCTCTTGCAACTTTTTCTCCTGCAACTGCTCAGCACCTACTCAGATCTCTTGACTTACCACCTGCAAGCATCTAAACAGACTCAGAAGGTGACAGAACCCACCCTGCTGCTTTCCCACTAGCCTCCGAGGAAGGGCAAATCAAAACCTGCCCTGAGAGCTTCTCTCCATAGTGCAACCAGCCTGGAAAGAGCTGGGAAAAGGAGACAGCTGGCAGGCTCTGCGTGGGTCTCTGCCCACAGAGAAGGCTGCTGCAGTGAGTGACATCAGGGCCTCCAGCACTCAGCTCTGCCCTGAATTCACTGCAGCCTCCTGCCTTGTTGAAGATTTGGACATCAGTTCCAAACACAGATAGATCACACAAGAATGAGACTTTTCTGATAACAGCTCTTACTAGGAAGAGTCAACACAGCGTCACTTCCATTCCCCAAGGACATGGCAGATAATTTTGATGAGGTCCAGTGCAATGCATTTCTAATAGTGAACTAAGACTAACTTGCTCAGAACAGGAGCTGTGCACATTCATGTCAGTTTCTAATACTATGTCAGCACCTGCAGATTCATCTCTGAAGCAGCCTGTCTATGGAACTTCTTACACGTTAAGGAAGACTGATGCAGTTCAGCACAGATTTCTAACTGCAGAGTCAGTTTTAACAATATTTGGTATAAAAACATCAGTATTAGTGGTGTGTTCAGCAGCAGAACAGTTTCAGCTTCCATTAGAACTGAGAGAAAAAAAAATCACCAAGACTATTGGTTGAATCTGTAGTTAGTTCTCTGCCTTTACAGGCTGCTGTGGAGAGAACGCCTGAGAGGACTGCGGAACACAAGCAGATCCCAAGTCAAAGAGACAACCAAGTTTGTCTTTCCAAATAACATTTGGCCACATATTCCTCAACTCAAAGACCTCTCAATAGAAAGGGATGAGTGCCCACACTCGAACGTGCCTTTGGAAACGACTGATGCAAGTCTCATCTGTCACAGAACCACCAGCAAAGGTTCTCATCTGGGTCTAAACCACACTGAAAATGTACCCACAGGTTAGTGCAGGTGCATTACTGGCACGTAGCTTTGGAAAACAGAGCACTCGATCGGGTGGAAAGCACCAGTGTTCCTGCCCTCCTCTCCTCTGCCCTCTGGAAGAAGGAACCCCTCAAGATGAGTTCATCTCAGCCCCTGGCCCACAAGGTCCTGCAATCGCAAAAGTGGGTATTTCTAAGCCAAGTAAAAAAGGAATCCATTTCTTTCTCACCATCATACAGGAATTCTTCAAGGCCAAGGAAGCCTGGTCTATAAGGTGCCCTGTAGCTTTGTGCAACTGCTTTACAGTTTACTCTTCCTTTTTTTCCTGAAGAAGAGGCTGACAACTTGATTCCTGAAAGCACAATTTATAGGCCAGCTTCAAAGCTATAGGTCCTTCTAAGGCTCTGGTTGGGGAATTCACATCAAAGACGATGCGCACATGTTGTTCTGATGTCAGAGAGGACGGTTGGCAGAAATCTCTGTGGATTTACTGCAGTCCCCAGAACAGGGATTACATTATGCACTGAAGCTGCCTCTGTAAACTGCAGGAGACAAAGAGAATAAGTGGCAGTGCAATATCTCATAATCAAAGCCTGGCACAGTTACCTGTATCAGCCTCGTCTAGCTATCTGGGGATTAAGAGAAGGGACATGTGCCACTGAAGGGGCAAAGCAGAAGATGGGTTTCTTTTTAGGAGTGTCACCTCACGTCCACTTTTCTTGAGAAAATTATCCAATATGTACAGCACCAAGATGGACAAAAGTTTCCTCAGGTTTTGCACAGTGTTAATGCACCAAAATACTTTGTGATTTAATCTAATTAGACCTGGTTTTGAGGTGCAGAATGAGATCCCACCAACAGTTTGTGCTATTATCTATCCAAATCCAGTACCATTTCCAGCGTCTCATAGCTCAGGAAGATCTACTTCAGAAATAATAATAACTGAAAAAAAAGAACCCACCATATAACAGAAAATAATTTTTTGTATCATCCATCAGTCAAGCAACACAGAGGCTCATGTATAAACAAGTTTCTCGCTTTTAACTTTTGCACATCTGTCTACTTCGACCTGCAGGGAATTGCTCTAACCCATGGTAAGTACATGTGCTCATCACAAGTGCATCCAGCCACACTGAAGACTGCAGGAAAAAAAAAAAAAAAAAAAAAAAGACAATCTGAACTGGTTTCTTTTCACTGTTGGATTTATTGCCAGGGAGGATCAGCCTCTTCCACCTCTGGCTCTGGGACAAACTGTTCCACAAGAAAAAAAGAGGGCTTTACTGACAATAGCTAAGATTTGTCTCAAAAGAACAAAGCAAAGCAGCTAGCAATAGAATTTTCCTCTAACCAAATCACTACCTTGTCATCAATGATTCCCTCCTTCATCCAGTTCCACCATCAGTACTGTCTTTTCATTAATCCCTTTCACAAAGTATCTTTTGTACTAGGAAATGGGAATTGCATTCTCTCACTTGCCAGGTGTTCTTACCTCTACAATTTACGCTGAGTTAAAGGGATTTATTACAGTGATTTGCTTCAAAGCCACTGTATCCCAGCTCCTTCAACCCCTTCACAAACATGTTCCCTCACAGCACAAGGCTGTTCTCCGCTCTCCCCTTCAGCCTCTTTCACGGCCTTGTCTGCAGACACAGCTGCCATCATATCCTACACTCACTACTCACCCTCATTTCCTTTTAACTTCTTTCTTCCTCCAGTGCTTTCTTACACTTAGCTACTGGTGAAACGTTTCTTCTAGTGGGCAAAAGAAGGCATCGTTATCCTTTGAGCTCACATCTTAACACTATTTCATCAGTAAATTACTGCTTGCTGCAAAAAAACAAAACAAACCTAAACCAACCACCCTTGATTCATTTAATGTTTTGTCTGGGGTATTTAACACTCTCTGTAAGCCAACAAGGACACTTACAAGTAAATAACGGGTGAACAGCGCACAAACATGCACATATGCAATACTTTTTGGATCAGTTTTCTTTTATAATTAGCACTCAGTTATTCTGTCATCTCACAGTAATTTCATGGTGAGCTTTATGATTTCACTTCCCTCTGAGGTTTACCTGTAGTTTAACATTCAAAGTTGGTTGTTGCACAGAATACCTCGACAGACTTGTATTAAAAATGCTCTTTAAAATTCCAAAGCTTTGAACTAAAGAAATATCTCAAGAAGTTTTCATGGAAAGTTCATCTCAGTTGGTTCAATTCAGCTACGGTTAGATGCACCTTTTCAAATAATGGAAAAAAATGTAAAGGGGTCAGACCCAATCAATACAGTTGTTCAAACAGAATTTCAGGCACTATGATGTGTGTACTTTTTGTGCTCTTTCTTTGTACTGCTCCACTATGAAGAAAGGTTGCTTTTGCTGGTAGAGCAATAAAACAGTCGTAGCCTTTTGAATACAGCCCAATAACCAATGGGAATGTTCACTAGGTGTGGAAAATATAGCAACTTTTCATGTCTTTCCTGTGCTTGCCTTTGTTCTTTTTATAACTACGCAATATACGCACACACACCACAAGCAAACACTTGAAAATACTCAAAGACAGACATAAATCAGAGGAGTAACATCAGATCATGCCTTCCCTATCTTCCAAGTTTCGACACTAAGTAAATCCGGTCTTTCTTTCATATAACATCCAGAAGTTAATTGCTAAAACACTTGGGAAATGTGTGGCTTTATACAGAGCAAAAGCCACCAATATAAAAGATATACACATTTATTTAGAGATCTGGAAGTCAGACGGGTAAATGAGGAAGGTGGAAAAATAACCCCATAAACAACACCAATGGGAGCTGGGCAACCCATCCTCCCAAAGCTGATGGGTACTTGAGCCCACCTCATTTGCCCTCTGGCAATTTCTGGAAATAGCAGCACATGAGTTTAACAGTATCGTTCAGCAGCTTTCAGTTCCAGATAGCTGCAGCTTTCCAGAATAGCATCTCTCCATACAATTGTTTCCCCCCCAAAAACTCACTGGCAAAGTGTTTTTTTTCCCCTCCCTAACTGTTCCAAAGCAGTATGAATGCCACTCAGACAGACAGCTGTATGTCCTCGTACATAGAGAGGCAACAGCACAACAGGATTCCTGGCAACCCGTCAGCACATGAAATAGTAAGAAGTGGGGTGGTGGTGTTACACGAGTTCAGGAAGTTGGAAGCTGTGCTACTTACAACCATCAAGCTGCATTTTTATGATAAAACACCAGTGCAAAAAACATAGGTAAAAGGTATGCAGTCTGCATAATTTTTGCCTGGTGTAACATTAGAAAACACTGACTAGAAGACAGCACCTTCAAAATAACTGTCACTGTTTCTGCTTCCTTATTTACAACTTCACTTAAGCTTCCTAATAGATTGGAGAGAAGCGTTGCCTTCTGATTGAAATGCAGCAGTCTGCACATAGATACCTTTTCTTCCTTTCTAGCCTTGATATCAGAGAAGTAGTTAAACCAACAATATTTTGATGGGCAGAAACAACTGAAAAAGGAAATTGTCCCAAAGCAAATACTACAAGCAAATGAAAATGACCTATAATTATTGATGACTACATGCACTCCTACAAAAAGGTGGTCAATGAAGTATAGCATTTCACATATTTAATGACAAGTTTTAGAAGACCAATTTTTTTTTCACCCCCCATATGTAAGATTAATTATGGACACAGACCAAAATCTTTGGAACAGTTCATTTCACTGTAAGCACTCGTGGTATAACTGGTTAATGCAAAACCCTCCTCTTTAACACCAGCTTGAATGAGCAGACTCTGGGTGCATAACTGAAGGAAAGAAAATGAACATCTCCTGCAACCTGCAAAGCAGAGCTGCGCTCAGTCCTTCCCTTTCACTGCCAGAGCAGCACAGGAATTAGCACTCAACGCCTGCAGTGGTTCAGGAGGCTGTGGGCTGCACTCCTCACCCAATTAGGGCTCCATTCTCTTCTACCCCTCACAACAAAGCCTCTGGAGAAGGAATGCAGTTTCACTGAACCACAAAAACACGTGGTCAAAGGCTCCTTTGTATTTCAGTCTGTGAATCTGAGCAACAGACGGAGCGCGTCATAAGCAGCTCAGCTGGGAGGCCAAGGACTCACATTCCTAAATGCTCCATCTCGAGGTCCTGGAGTCGACACTAAGCCACAGAAATAACAACTGCTCCTCTGCATTTTGTTCTACATATCAAGTTCCAGAAGCATTAAACACTTCCACTATTCTCTCTTGAACTCACATCCACTGAGGAAACTGAGAGCAAAAGCTGCTGTAGGTCAGCAGGTCACTCTGTGGGGTCAGCTGGACTCCCAGCACCCCATCTGGCAGGAGAGGGAGCCACTGTTTAGATGGAGTTACTTGGGGTACCTTAATCACCAGGCACTCAGGGACTATGAATGTGTCAGACAAACACACATATGTAAGACAGAAGGGTCAGTGTTGCAGTAGTTGTATTTAGGACAGCGCCCTGAATAACCATTCCAGAATAAAAGAGATTTAATCAAATGGTAAGAAATATTTCTAGGAATTATGAATCTTTGGTGTAGGGGGAACGTGATTCAAATTCCAATGAAGAAAGTGGAAAATTCAGGAGCTTCCATGGGATTTACTCTTAGATGTGGTAACAGCACAAACAACGTGGGATGTCAAACTGCACAGATGCTGGTAAGAGCAGGAGAGACAGAGGCAAGAGGAGGCAGTTATGTTAATAGTTTAATCTGTACATATACCATTTTCCAAACTGTTACATTTAAATTAATGTTTTCTTGCAAAATATTCATTTACGCTCTCAAAACTTTTTTATAAAGGCAAAAATAAATCATTATTTTGGCAAAAAGGTTTTGAAGTTGATACTGGCAGTATTGAGGTAAAATAGATAACATTAGCTAAATATATATTTTAAAGAACATTTCCGACTACAGTGTTAAGATAATATGATTTGACTCAAAGTCTGAAACTTGAAGTTCAATCAGTTTCCAGGGCTTTGTATCTATTACTTGAATATGGCATATAAACAAGTTAGTAGTATCACAAAATACTGCAAATTATTTCTCAGCTGTTCTTTATCTAGAGCTGAACTCAACTACCTAATATTGGGCAATTTCTGCATCTCTTGCACTCAGTATTTTATTTTTTCCAGGTAAAGCACTTGTAGCCATTCATTTCATATTCTTTTCTCCTTTCGTAGCCACCTCACCCTTCGCCATGTAAGTAGAATGCTGAATTTCAAAGTTTGGCAAAGTTAAGCATGAGGTGAACTTACATGTAAAATTAGCAGGTGCCACATTACATCAGTTTTACTGTTTCCAGCATAAACACTAGTCAATACGTCATATTGTACTTTTTATTGAATAGGTATTCTGAAGAAAAAAATATATATTTACAAGTAAAATGACACATCCTGTTTTTCTTATTGCTTACGTGACATACTTTAATTTAAAAGTTTCCTTCTTCCATATCTCAACTTTCAAAAAAATATACATACTTTGCTAGGTGGTTGTTACTACTGTCAGGAGCAATGTAGCATGCTGTGTATCAATACCAGCAAGCTAATCATATGCAATCAAAAAAGGAAACTGGAGTTCAAAATTGGTTTTTGTAATGGCTTTCATGGAAAATTTCAGCTACACTGAGATTTAGGAAATCAAACTACAAGTTCCTTGCAATGTATTATTCCATGGGCAAAAGGGTGGGTGATTAACTGTGCTAAGGTACTCAGCCCAAAACACCCCTACAGCAAACCTCTCAAGTGGGGTTAGCTCTACCCATACCCTACAAACATGTTTCTAGGATTGTTCAACTTGCATTTTTTTCCATAAAACTTTACATTGTGCTTCTGAGCCTGAGGGGGAAGTAACAGCATCTCGTAACAACTATGCAAGTAGTTCCTCTTCAAATGAATTCAGCCCTTAATTTAAACAAATTCCAAAATACATTCTGTTCTAAAAATACATTGTCAGTATTTTACAGAGTTTATTAAAAGTGCCATTCATTCACATAAAAAGTCTGAACTAAACTGAAGTCAAAATAGGATGTTAAGCAATTCTCTCCATTTTCATAGAAAATCCCCCATTATTCTCTGAACATATTTCCAAAAGAAAGAACCTGTGATCAGCCAGTGAATGCCTTCACAGAGTGCTTGTAATCAATCTCCTCTTTCTTCCACGTGGTGCCACTGGGGTGGGATTGCCTTCGACTCTTACATCATTGCTCACTTACTGCTTTGGCTGGTGTGAAGTAAAATAAAACATGGTTAAATATGAAAGCGAGTGCATTGAAGCCAAGCAGCAAGCACTTTCAGGAAATGCATGTTTGGATTAAAGCGTCCTGAAGATAGACAGAAAGAAGAAAATTAGTACTGACACGTTAAGCAAACCATTGTCACGTGATGTCACTGAGCTCACGCTCAAAACATTGGGTCCCCTGCATATTGCTGGTTATTGCAATTATTTTCTTGGTCATTTTTCAAACACACACACACCACACACACACACACACACACACACACACACACACGTATATATTTATACAGACATATGATAAATGTGAAGTCTGCCTGGAATCAGGTTGAGGTTGAAAGGGACCTCTGGTTGGAAGCTCACCTGGTCCGTGCTCAAACCTGACAATATCCTAGCAGGGTCAACTGTTACTCAGTCATAGCAGAGACGGTTAGAATCTGGTTCTCAGAAAGATAAACAGAACCAGAAACACAAATAGCTATTTCCACCAAGTTCTGTAGAACTGCTCTGAATGTCTCTGCACGTTCTTTCTCACTCTACTTCTCTCATTTACTGCAGCATTTCTGAAGACAGGTCAGTGACTCATTGGGCCTTTCTGGAACATGCTCACTTTTATTTAGTTTGTATTTGTTGCAGAGGAACTTGATTCAGATTGGTGAAACTGAAAACAAAGGTATCTAAAGATTAACACTATTTAAGGCATTCATTCAATCCATCTGCTTTACTGCTTCATCTCTGTTTTAAGTACTTATTCAGAATTAGTTAACAAAATTAGTCCAAAGGCAATCAGGAACATGAAAACTCTTCTGAAGGAAACTACAGATACACAAGTGCTATAACTACAGCACATCCAGCAGTCAGCCATTATAATATTGACAGGTTCTTCTATTTCAAATAGAAAAATCACTGCAAATACTACCGAGAAGAGATGATAAGTATTTCTTTATATAACTTTATAAGAACATCAAAATTATCTAAACGCTTGAAATGTCAAAATTACCAAGTCAGAGACAAAAATTAACACTTCTGTTAACCCAATCCAGCAAAGAAAAAAAACAAAAACCCACAAAGACACAAAGCAGTCACAGTATTGCAGAATTAGTTATATAGGGCCAAATTTTCAGCTCATCTCAAACAAGACATGAGTTTTGGCCTGTGTACTTTTAGATATCAGCCCATAAACTGTCCTT
>NW_024884586.1:4912860-4997655 GCF_019232065.1 Centrocercus urophasianus
CCCCCCGTATAAACAACATTGGTTGCACTTTCAATTCTCTTGTGCAGCAAGTGTACACGTACAGGTCACATGCAGGTAAAACTGCCTTCAGAGCTCAGCTGCAGCCACAGCTGTATGCAACACTTGCCATAGGAGTACAAATGTGGCTGAAAATCTGGCCCCACGCTACCAAGAGTGTAGACGCCTCTTTCCTTCACCACAGCGAGGACATGGAAGTCCCTCATCTGGAAAGCTACAGCAGTTATTTGAAGACTATTAGCTGTGTTAGCTCATTAGAAGCAATATTTATTATACAAGAATGAAAGTTTTCTGAGAAATGGATGCATGCGTTGATTTGGATCTGATTTAGGTGTTAAAAATTCAGCAAGCCACAGCGAAGATACAATGGTAAATCAGACATGTCAAGAGCAGTTAGTTCTTACTTTTAAGGTGTTTAAACAAATGTGTAGTGAAATCCATTGCTTAAGGGAGAGTGAGGTGGCTGTGGTACAGAAGGTGAGGGTGCTTTGGGTGGATAGGTCAACTGCTGAGCTAGAAGGGATCACATACAGGAATTAGGCTGCACAATCAAACATTCACATTAAAACAGAGCCACCTCAATTTTCTAACACATGAATAAGGAACCTGATTAGTAATGCAGCGAGCTGTTACACTATTGTAGTTACATGGAACACAAACAACATTTCTAATTGCTTTAGAATTGAATTTCTATTAGTCACATTAAATTATGCAAATGAACATTCTTCTTCTGATGAGAAGTTGGACAATTACCTTATGACTGGAACGTACTAAGGAACACACAACACTCGTGCACCCTAATCAAATCCTGCCTTTAAAATCAGATCTGGAAGGGCACCGCTGTTTAATAATTTGGTTTTGAGATTTTTCTGAGGTTGTACAGGTTCTCAGCTTTCCATCGGTTACAGATAAAAAGCAGAAATTAAGAAAATCACAAACAAAAATATTTTTATATGTAACTTTTTATGTAATGCAGTGCACAATAAATCAATTCTCAGATCTCAGCTTGAAACTTCAAAATAAAAAATAAAATAGAATAAAAATATTCTTGTCTATAAAGCAGAGTAATTTAAAGACAATAATTCTGAAATAGTCTTAAATTCTGCTTTTTCATTTTAGAAGGCTAAAGGTTTCCAAAAAAACACAATTCAGGAACTGAATTCATAAAATGTGCACATCTTACTTTAATCTTTCAGATTCTTGGCAGGATTTCTATTTAGGAGGTGGATTTCCTACTAGCTCAGAGGAACTCTACAATGCCACGTGACAGACATTAGACAAATGCACAATCTATACTGAAAGTGAAGTGCATTATCACAGCATCCTAATGTTAGTTATCTGCTTCACAGAAGAAAAATGTAAGGAGTTAAGCCTGAGTGTCTTTCAAAGCAAATCTTGATACAAAATCTGGACATGTAGGTTTGGATTTTCAGCTACAGTTTGCTTCATTGGCAAAAAGCAACTTCAAAAAATATATATTTTAAATTCAAAGAACAAAATGTGAAGGAATATGTAAAATTGGAATAAATTAGAATGTGCAATCAGCTGTGCGAAGCATCACATTATTTTCATTTTAAATCACTTTAGATTATCATAAAATGCCCCATAATCCAAAATCCTGAATTCTTTTTATGGATTGCACACCATCAGTCAAAATTAAACTACTCTGGCTGCTTCATTGCTTTTTTAAGAATTTCCAAAATTTGGAATAATTTCAAGCAAGAGTGTTAGCTTTCCCCAGAAGAAGCTAGAACTCATATGGCAAAATGCTGTGTTGGTTCATACCTCCTGAAACACCCAAGTCCCTCTCCGTAACCAAAACATGAAAGTCAGTGTTACAGTACCAAGGACCTCGTTATTAGAACTGTGACCAGAATGCCTGTGGAGAAGACTGAGGATCTGAAAAGCTATTTCTGAAATGCTTCCAGGACCTTACAATTCTGTTTATTTCTGTTGTCTACCCTCCCCAGTGAACCACTTTTATTCCTTCAAGTCAGTTAAATCACCCATTGAAACTCTCCTTCGTCTCAAGATTCCTAACTTGAAAATGTATCCCTTCCCCTGAAAACTGCATTCCCCTTACGTTCAGTTGCCACTGAATCTGTGAGTATACAGCCATATCCAATCCACAGTCTGTTATTACAGATGCACGTTACGTATCTGGATACTAGAATAATCTGTCTTTACTGGGAAAGTCTTGAGGGCTTTTGTGGCAAGTGTTATCCATTTAAACTGACAGCTTCAGATGAGAAATGGGCACACTTTTCTCCATCATAGTTAAGACTCCATTATTTCTGTTCTCCATTGGAACAGTGAGCAGTGCCAGTTATAAATGGCTGCCCAGGTACTGGCTAGAATAACTGCTGCATCTATTACCGTGCCATACAAATCTGTTGACACTTTTTATTTATTTCAACCATAAAGCAATCAAGAGTGAAATTATCATCTTAACTAACATATTGCAACAGGTCTAGTAATCTCCAGACATCAAGCAGAGTTCATGCGTGCTTGTCTTGCTCTGGTCCCTAATCTTGATCACCAAACAGAAATATACCAATACCAATTTTAAGACTTTTAGCCTGCTGTCTCAAGCTGCAAGTGGTTCTACTATACTTTGAATCACAGAAACCAGTGCATCTCTCTTTTAAATATACATATATATATATATATATATATATATATATTAAGAAGGGTGTGTATATATAAATCCATTTTTTAAAAATAAGGGACCAGTTTACTTTTTAAAAATGAGTACAGAAATAGCTCATTTCATGTAATTATAGGGAATTCATTGGAACTATTACTTTTTTAGTGCTATTAGTGGAGTGAGTTTTCAAGTTCCAAACTTTCTGATCACAGTATATTCTCCCACTGAATGTCAAATGCTCAGCATAAACCTTAACTTCTCTTCATGTTATCTATAGACAGCACTCTGCTATTGTGAATATGAATGTTTTGAATATGAATTGCTAAAAAGTTCTCTTAGGCCAGGAGTTCAGCAAAAACCACACACAACTTTATGAGCAGATAGCTGCTTATATAAGACACAGCTGTTAGTTGGTAAATAACTAAGTATTACCTGCTACCTCCTTGCTCCTCTGAGAGGCTTCAGAAGCCAAAGCGTATGATATGGTAATGATGCGTTCCTGCTCTTGGAGCTGTGAATCTAAATCAACTGAGTTGTGCTTGTCCTGGGCAACAGTAGGCTGTAGATTGTGCATACTAGCAGGAAAGTGCAAAACAACATTAACATTTACAAACATAAAGAAGAGCCCACTGTGCAGAAAAGAAAAAGCTTCAATTCATACAGTAGTGTTTGGATCTCATATGGCAAGCTCCGTATTCAGCTGAATTCCTTTGAAGCAGTGTTAGATACTGTATTTAACTATGGCAAACAAAGACAAGTAATTGCAGCCATTAACACATCAGTCACAATTTCTGCTTAGCCTTAAGTACACCTGAAAGTCCTTTGTAGTAAACAAGTTATTTACAGGAAAGCACTATAAAAATGTTATTTCTTTGTATCTGTTCATAACCTTTCTTGTTACTGTCGAGAGGAAGTGATGGTCCTCATGTTCAGACTCATTTACATTCTTTCTAGGAGACTACAGGTACTTGAGGTAACCACATTCAAGAAAATGCATGTTTCAGCTGCCTCTACGTTAGCCTGAAGTAGCCAAATTTTATCCTGCTTTTGGCTGGATCTGCACCTTTGCCTCTCCCCACTCTCACCTACAGGTTGTGTAGTAACAACTTGCTACTATTTTAAGGTGCTCCAAACAAGAAAATGGACATATGCAAAATCTGTCATAACTAGAATCTCTGACACTTGGCTTTAAAAAGGAACTTTAAGTATGCTAAGTACAATACATACATTCTGTGTGCATTTTCCCTGCTCACGTAATTAAATTGTACAGGAAATAGACTGTTGCATGAAGTTAATTCCAGTGTTTAACACCAACCTCTGTGTAAGATCAAAAAACAACCGACCTTGATTTAGTAAGAATATTCTTTATCTTCTCTGCTTTACGCTGCCTTGCTGCCAGTTCTTCTGTAGAAAGAGGTTCTTCTGGCTCCAATTCAACATAACGTTCTGGAATCGCAACCTTCTCAGGTTTTGACAACTGTGGAACAAAAACAAGCATCAAGTTTTATCAGCCCAGACTTAAACACTTTGAGATTTAATCTTCTTAACACAAGAATATAGTAAAAACAATAAAGCACAGGTTTGCACTGTCAATACATGTACCTGCTTCTAAACATTCCCTCTGGAAGTGAGCTGATGCCCTTTTAACAGTGTCTTTTTCCCTTCTTTTAGAAGATAAATCAAACAAATATTAAAGAGGATTAGAGAAGAAATTTGAATCAATAGGGAGCCTTTCTTCAGCTCAGCTTTAGAGCCCAAAGTAGGACACTGCTTGTAGCTGTTGCAATAGGAAGAAGAAACGATATACAAGAGTGATGAAGCAACCAGAAATTGTAAATGAACACTGGAAGGTATTTATGTCACTCCAGGATTTCCTGTAAGTGAGAGGAGGTATCGCCTCAAGTTTCAATTTAGGTACCACTATTCTGCATAATCTTTCTCCGTGAGCAGCAGAAAAAAAAAACACCACCAATTTATAAACACTTTTGGAAATTCCTGGACTGCAGAATCTGAAACGTTAGGTGTTCAAAAGTTGTCCAGGGAACTGACCCACAAATACACCAAGACAGTGCAGTTAACAACACATTCAATGCACAGTTATGTAGGTTGAAAATTTTAATCATTAAAATTGATTGCACAAAAGCTAGCAATGATTTTTGTGTTAGGATCAGTTTCCTCGCAGAAAGATTTTCTTTCACAGAAGATATCTAAACCACCTAATGAACATACGTGAACACAGTTTACAAATGGACATTGAAAGCCAAAGCACAGACTGCTTTTGAAAAGCATAAATAGCAAACATGAATAAATAAAAGTGAGAGAAAGAGAACTTTTCTTCTGCAGCTGGATCCAGCTTTGCCTTCAGTGATGAAGATCAGCAATAATAGGCAACGCACAAAGTGCCAAAGCACTCCATAAGTAATTGTCTTTCATAACCTAAAACTGAGATCATAACCTCAAGTTTTTACAGTCCCTTTCAAAAAAAACCCCTAGGTCAATGCTTTCTGAAAATAAGGATTTTTTGTGGCATTTCCTTACCTTCAACTCCAGCTCCCCCACGGAGCAACGTGTATATTTATAGTACAGCTAGCTGAGAATAGCTCACCCTGCCACTTCCAAAACAAGAGTTTTCATGCAAACAGAGGATTTATCAGCCATAAAAAGTATAGCCTTATGAGATACAGAATTGGCCAGGTGAAGAGGATGGATAAACGAAAAGGAAAAAGACAACTTGAGGAACTGGAGAAAGAAGCTTTAAACCCAGACCTTCAGACTGTTTCAGTCATATTGAGATATGACAGAAATGTCTACATGCACAGATGTTTCTTGCTAGTTTGGACTAGCAAGCCCTGGAGGTCTCAAAGAAAACATGCGCTGGCTCACATCTGAAATCTAACAGGCCCAGATTCCTCCCCATACAGCTTTCCAGCCACTCTGCCCCAAGCCTATAGTGATGCATGGGTGGGGTTGTTGTGACCAAAGTGCAGGACCCGGCACTGGGCCTTGTGAAGCTCATACAATTTTGTCCTCAGCTCAGCAATCAATCTGTCCACATCCCTCTGCTGGGCCTTCCTATCCTAAGGTAGCTCTGCACTTCCCCCAGTTCAGTGTCTGCAAACTTACCAAAGGCGCATTCCATCCCCTCATCCAGATTATCAATAAAGATATTAAACAGGGATGGCCTGTTCAGTCAAAGTGCTTCCTACTCTCCAAGTCTTCCTACTGTTAACAATTTCATCGACTTTCCCTGCACTGTGGCATTTCATGCAGCACATACCTCTGCCTTCCACTAGCTATACTCCTCCCTTTCCGCTAGATGGCTCAATCGCATTTCAAACAAATACTGCACTCAGATACCAGAGCTGGAAGCAAATCTCACCCCGGGAACAAGTCACACGAAAAGCCAGCAGAATCTTTTCTGCCATATCAAAACCAAGAGCAAGGCTCTGTGGAACTAGCTTTTACCTCTTAGCACTTTCTTATTTTAAATACTCTTTATGTTGTCATGTTATTTTTTTCTAATTCTCATATAACATTGCCTAACTACCTCTTTTCCCCCTGAAGCCTATGTATTTCACAAGGTAGAGCCAACCTTTCCATTTTTTCTCCCCACAAACCTTACAGACATCTCAAGAGCCAGGCCAAAAGTATGCTTTCATTTCAATACCCAGAAGACTCCTTTCAGTTTGAACTTCCAGCTCACTTTTGAAATAAAAGGTGAAAATGAACTACATAAAACTTAAGGTTAATATCAGGGGGAATACATAGAAAGCAAAATTATGAGTGTTACCTCTCTGCTGATGTCTAAATCGTAGTCTTGAGGCTCCAGGTCTGTCTCTGTCACCGCTACTGCTACTGGCTGAACTTTTAACCATTCATTTTCATCCTTGTCTTCTCCACGAATTGCCCTCTCAAGTAGCTGCAAATCAAATTCTTGCTCTCGCTTCCACTGGTAATAGATACAAAACAATTAATAGCATTCAACCACACTGACAAATTCAACTTTCAGCAATGTACATAACTGTGTCTGCAAAGGCTATTTTGCTGAGAGAATCCACAGAGCAAACTCTTCAACTGATAGAAAAAGAGAAAATGCTGCTGTATTTCTTGCAATTCCTGGCTGGGAGATATAGCAACGCTGAATGGATTTCAGAGTACTGTTTAATTTTATACACAGTGTGCAGCTGTATTAAACTCTATCACATATATTAACCACAACGTTACAAATGCTGATGAACGTGGCACCAGCACAAACATCCACAGAAGTACAGATGTCAGTATAAGCAAGTCTGCAGAGTGCTAGCCTTGTCCTAGGCACTCTAACCAGGCAGTGCTGTGCCACTGCAAATCAGTACACAGAAAGGACATTAATACTGCAGGCTGAGAATCACTGCCTGTTAACTCTACATGTCTTCCTAGAAAAAGACTTAGTGATTGAGGTTGGTATTTTTAGTACTAGCATTAACTTGTCTGAAATTCAAACAGTAACTTTAATAACTTCTAAGCTACTTTACACTCTATTATGCCAGCTACCTGCAAAAATTAAAAACCTTACACATTCTCCTTACAAGATAAATATTTAGCAATAACATGATCAGAGCATAGTTAAATTAAACAGCATAACTTTAAGAGTTCCCACATTATTGCTTAGCAGCCCCTTCAGAGCTACATACAATACAGCTCCATAGAAACTCAAGCTTAAGAGCCCTAACAATGCATTTGCTCATAAATATCAAAAAACGAGGCTCTGTTGCAGCATCGCCCCATCCAGCAGGTATCAGCGACTTTACCGTACGGACTTGAAACATATTAAAAGCAGTGGGGAAGAAAGGGGACAAAAACAATAAGATGACCTCCTGAGTAGGAGAGCATGCCATTATGTTTAATAAAAGTGTCTAATATTTCTATTACATCTTTGGCTTGTTTTGGTTGAAGTTTGAACTCTATATGAAGCCCTTAGCCTCCAGGATGCTACTTGCATTATTAAATCTACTTGAAACCTATTCATGCACAAGCTCTCTATATTCACTCAAAAGACACATGTCCTCCATGTGTATTTAGGAAGTTAATATACCTAAGAAGGCAATTTCATCTCAAAAATTAAGATTTCCTTTTCGGAATTCAAAGGAGGAAAAATGTTTTATCGTTCTCACACTCCAAACTTGTTATTCTACTCATATTCGAACCAGGCCTGATTGACATAGTATACTTCAAATACACAGAATCATCTTCAAATTATGTTATGTAGGTAAGAAAAACATCAAACCATTATTACAAAGCAGAATTTTTATTGGCTTTGATGTTGCACTTTTACATTAAAAAGGCATTTTATATAACAAATGAGCCCATGTGCTGTGATCCATACTTCAAATGCCATTCTACACTTGTGAGCTGACTGATTAAAAATTCGAGTTACACATACAATGCATGTTTTAAGCAAATGTTACATACTGAGCAGCATTTCAATTATACATTTAACTGTTTGCCATTTTGGCTGCTAAATAATTGCAATGCTGTAAGTAATTGTGCTATTGAACATGCTTTTTGCGTTTTGAAGCCCTGTAGGTACAAGAGATGATCTCTGCAAAATACTGCTAGGGCTGAAAGACTCAATTTTAATTCTTTACAGCAAGAAAAAGACCAAGATGGCACCCAATCTATAGATAAAGTACTTGTCACAAATGTTAATAAGGAGTGTCACAAAAATGTTTAAATTCAACTTGTGTATGTTACGCCAGACTTCGGAAACATCAGAAGCTCAGTTTTAGTTCCTCTAATTAAAATATGAAAATAATGGTTCTACTGTAGTTCCATATTTCCCAAGTATTACGTACTACCTTTAGTAAGTTTGTGATTGCAAAACAGAAGGCAAAATAGATGGATGTCTCTGAGTTGTGCACTCATATTTACTGGGAAAGTAAATATAAAGAACTGGCTGTAAAATAGTGTTACTGAGCGGTGGGAATGAAAGGCTGAATATTATAAGGGGTGGTTTAAATGCCAGCAACTGACACACATGTACTAAATGCAATTAAGCCTGGTAAAAATTGAGTAGTCCAGTTAGAAATTTTAAAATAACTACAAAATTCTGCAAATTAAAAACAAAACAAGCAAACAAAAAGAGGCATTAGGTATGATGAGTGACGAATCTAAAAGCAAGAGATCTTGTGCAATGAATTAGGTAAAACAAGGTGATCGTTCTAAAGCTCTAGTGGACCAAATGAAAAACAAATTAAAAGGCTACAGCGTAAGTGCAATTACAGTACAATCTTGGTTTAGCACCAAGTGAGCAACTGGGTAGCTTCACCAATTGGAATTGCTTTGGTTAGTATCCAAAACGTATCATTACAAACTTCGATTCTGTACAGCATTTAATCTCAGAACACAACAAAAATTCTTTTCTTCAGCAGCTTAGATTTGAGCCTTATTAGAATATTCTACATGTTGAGCTTTAAAGGAGGACTTGCTGCAACTGAAACAAATTTGACCTTAAGTTTCTAATGAGTGTGATTAGGTTTCAAAACGTATTATCCATTTCTCCTTAAAAACAGAAACAAAAAAGAAAAACCAACCACACAACCTGATTGGCCTAATATTAGCAAAGCTATCTTGCAGCCTAATTTGTGAAGTTAAAAGAAGAATAACCGTGGTAAGAACATTCTAAAAGGCCCATTCCATTATGAAGCAGTTTGAAAATCCTAAAAGTTTCTTACACTTTCTAAATACAATTCTAGTAAAAAACAATCGCATCTCTGAATTCGCTCTAACAGAGTCTCACCTCCATCCACTCAGCACACTGACCACTGACCAACTTACCTGCCAAATCTGCTACATATACTGTAACTACTAGTAAAAAAAAACCAACCGTCTGTTAGCTGCACTGTCTGAACTCATTTTATACTGCATAACACTAATTTAATTATACTAGAAGCATCACACACACTCAAGTGAAAGTGCTTGCCAGGAAAAAAAAAAATAAATCCAAAGGTATTTCTAGTTTAGTCCTTTTAAGGCATATCTAACATACTGAGCCTATGTCTGCAGAAATGGGCCTGATGAAAGACCGAGATGAAACAGACTGCCTTTCTCCTTGGCTAAGGGTTCTCTTGCGTTCACGAACTAATGCCTTCTGATGTCGTTTCATTCTTTCTAGTTGTTCCTCTGCACTCATCTTGCCTCTTTGGTGGTCTCCAGAGTATAAACGTTCCAAGGCACTCTTTGGTCTCTCCTGAAGAAGTTATAAGGCACACAAAAAAATGTGTTGGAATTAATAAGTTTATAAGGAGCACACAAATAAGCAGCACCTTTCGCCCACCTTATTTCTAAATTAAGACGATTTTGCTCTGTCGCTTGGTATTAATTTGAATATTTCAATGTTATAATATCTATTTGTACAGGTGATTTTGGTTCCAAACTTTGTTTTTATAAATCTATTAGAAATGTAGTAAGTTGCCTTTCTACTTCCTGATTCATTTAAGAGAATTAGAAAATAAATAGTATTAAATCATTGGAGATGGGTCCTCTCCCATGGCATTAGAATCCCATCTCCAGCTATGCAACGTATACTCTGGATTTAAGAAAAATTCGGAAGATCAAGACAGTAGTCTTCAGATGTTCTTTTAAAACTTACCTTGGACCTATCTCTTCGAAGAGTTGCATATGATGAAATGGTAGATGACTGATGCAATCTGGAAGTTGATCCAGACAAGCCTTTATAAGGAAAAAGAAAATGCTTTAAAACCAAGATGTGTCAGATACTTTTTTTCTTATGATATTTTCATTATTTTAGTTCACATTTCTCTCTCTTTTTTTTTTTTTTTTTTTTTTTTTCCCCCAGAAGGTCATGAGAGGTATGAAATTTCATTTCAACCACAACTGTTTTGAGTCACTAACGATCAAAACACAAAAGTATATGATACTTTGGTACTTTAAACATATATTAAATGAAGTATACGGTGAACTCAGCTGTACAACAACATATATACTTTACAAATAATCACATCTATGAAGAAAAACAAACCTTAACAGTGCTTAGAGTTATAGGGATAAAAAAAACAAACTACTTTTCCCCAAATATCCTCTCTAACTTCATCTGTTAAATGGTGAAAAGACTTCAGCACAATGAGATCCTAGTGACAAGTCACATTTAGTGTTTGGAGGCATCGCATTTTTATTCTTTACTGCTTCCATTTCACTGACTTCTACATGTACTTCAATACACATACTTTAAAAAAAAAAATCAGTTGAGTTTGTGAATACAACACAGAAATAATAAGGAAAAGCAATTGTGAATACAGGAGATATTCTAACTGCTAAATTCATTTTTTCACTATGCTTTTTGCTTCTTTAAGAATTACATACGAAGCTCCTTTGCCAAAGGGTGGTAATCCATAATAGCACCATTAAAATCACAGATTCTCTAGAACTTCCCAGCACTGTGCAGTTAACCTAAAAATAACAACCTCAAGATAAAGATCATCTCCAGCAAATCCTAAGAGAGAAGCTCCTATGCAAGAAGTTCTGTTAAAAATCAACTACGTTAAATCCTGGCTTACCACGAGTAGGCAATGTCTGGTATCCACTATCAACAGTTACGACACCACTGGAAGGCTGGCTGAGGTCACCGCCTATCATTGCTAGTTCTGGTTCACTCACATATGAACGCAGTTCTACCTGTGTGGAAACATATTTATTGGCTCAAATGACATCACAGACAGCAAGTCTGAAGTCTTAAAACAAATCCCAGCAATTTTGTTTCTGGATTACTGAATCTGTCTCTGCCATTACTGTAACATACAGATCTCTCTCTTCCCTCTCATTACAAGATCTAGCAGCACACATATTTCACAGACACTACTGTCTGTTATTGCTTCACACGTTCCTTACAGTGCAGATGGTCTATGAGTGCTCACCCTATAATCTCCGTTTACATACTGTCCTAGTTCTCTGTCTCTTTTTCTTTCATCCGACTGACGTTTCAGGCCTCGCACTGACGTGTGTCTGATGACAGTGGCTTCTCTTGGGAGTGGTGGAACAGCTGGTGGCTGATCTTCAGGACTGTATAACTGAGGAAGAGGTGGTCTGGGCGGTGCTTCATCTTCCTGGTCAGAAAAAGCACAGGTATGTGGCAAACAGTCTGGTCTGGAATAAACTGTCTGAAAGTTCATAACATTATACAAATTATTTGTAATTGCTTTACCATGCTCTTCTCTGTCCACCAGAAGCTTGAGTTCTTGAAAGCAAACAAGACCCAAGAAAGCAAATAACCAGTGAACCAAAAGGCATAATTAACTAAACAGCAAGGAAGGCTCTGCTATGGTACATTCGAAAACACTATATGGCTACTGTGAGTAAGCCTCCAGGTTACTAACACAGGACTAGAGGAAACAGCCTCAAGTTGCGTCAGGGGAGATTCAAGTTGGATGTTAGGAAATACTTCTTCTCCAAGAGTGGTCAGACACTGGAATGAACTGTCCAGGGAGGTGGGAGTCACCATTCTTGGAGGTGTTCAAGGAATGTTTAGATGTTGTACTGAGGGACACTGTTCAGTGGGCAATATTGATGATAGGTGGACGGTTGGACTGGATGATCTTGGAGGTCTTTTCCAACCTTGTTGATCTTATGATTCTAAACACTCTCGTGTATTTGTTACTGCTCAGTTAGATTATAACCCTTAAGTCTCCCTTTGCTGTGCCTCTACATTGCATGCACTTAGCAACCATGAAAACTTTCTGTCAGAAGCAAATGGAAACAGCAGAGAACAAGGCTTACAACAGCAGTACTTACAACCTTTGGCATTAGCCTAACCGGCGACTGAAGAGGTGGCTCAATTTTTTTCAGCTGTGGTACTTGTTGCTGCGTTCTGGCCTGGAAGTAAGGCTGTGGATACAGTCTCACCTCTAGGGAAGGTTTGACCAGGCTGGATGGAGGGCTTTGTGGAACTGAAGGTTTGCTCTCCACGGTTGTGAGAGAAGCCGGTAAGGAAGGCACTGTAGACTGAGAAAATGAAGGCACTGTTTTTCTTTCTAGGGGAGAAATATGCATATCTGTTAGATTCTGTGTTTCTTCTATCTGTCAACAATGTTCATACAAATAGAAATCAATATTATTAAGCTCTCCAAATTATTTCCAACATAAATTGAGGGTTTTTTGATATAAAAATCTACAACTGCTGGCTTATGGCAGGGATGAGAAACATTTTCTTGATGAGGATCAAATAACCTTTCAGGCTAAAAATAAAAATATACATTAATACCATTCAAACAAATCCCTTGGCAAGAGGGAGAGGAGGAAAAGTTCACATGTCATATGCAATCATTACAATGGCTGGATATGGCTCCCTACCTCATAATCCTTTGGCTACAGAGCTAGGCATACATACCTGTGCTTAACGTATAAGCACCAATAGCCATACCTTAAATAAAATCTCACCAAGAACAATTTAATTTCCGTGTGTAAAATGGTAAGCAAAGACACTCAAAATACAACATAAATTTACAAGAGGCATTAACAGCCTCTTGGTATCCCAGTGTTCTCTTTTATTCGAAACATAATCAAGCAATTGAAATGCAGACCACACATTCTTTTCTTTCTTCTATTTCATAGCTGATGTTGCTGCCCTGCCCACCAAGCACCTGCCTGAAGAGGAAGGGGGAAGGCAACTGGGGCAAGGGCAGTCGGGCAGAATCCAAGAGGAAAAAAAAAGCAGACGAGCACAGAGAGGAGCTCCCAGACAACATACAGAACAGATACTACTTTGGTATGAGTCTGGTGTACGTGTGAAGCTATTGCTGTGACCTGCATAACTAATCCCACTGCTATTGTTCTCTTTTTTGTGGCTTGTTATGCTTCAGTATGTCAAACAGAAAAAACACACGATTTTTTGCTGGCTCAACCAAAGAAATGTCAAAACAATGTGCTCAAGATACAGAGATTTCCAATGTAGAAATTATCAGAATTAACTGTGTTTTCTGGTCTGGAACATACTTCTCAAGTATTCACTTAGATTCAAAGATTCAACTGCATTTGTATATATATATATATATATATATATATATATATTTTTTTTTTTTTTTACATTTTAATTATGTTCTCTTTACCTGGATTCTTGATGGAGTCCACTATTGTTTTGTAATTTGCTTTATTTGCACTCAAGCCAGCCGTAACATCTTCAATTCTCCACAAGTCTTTTTGTATTTGTGTTTTCTCCTGATAGTTTAAAAAAAAAAAAAAAAAAAAAGACTAAAAATTATATCCCTTTTTAATTTACAATGGATTTCTATTTCTTTTACCAAAACCAAACTAATGTTTCAGAACTTACATGAGAACTTACAGGCATAAAAATAGGTTATACAATTATTTTAATGTTTAAAACAAGCAAAAACCACATTACCCACAGACCAACATATCTTGCACACAGATCCATAGAATTTAAAGCATTTTGAGTCTTGGGAGATTTCCTAGAGAAGACATGGAATGAGACATCTCTATATTGTTCCCTACAATATTACTCAGGCTACAAAATCCTGGTTCTACATAAACTGAGTCTCCTACAGAGACTTTTAAATTGAACTTTTCTTAAATCCTTTAGCACACTTTAGGATGCTAAGGTTGCAGATTTATTAATTGCAGATTTAGATGAAATGTCCAATATTAAAAACAAAAAATATGTGTTCTCCTTTAATAATGCTATAAAATTGTCTAACAGCCTGTAATGAATTAAATATAAAACCAAAACTAACTGAGAAGAAATGACAAATATAATTTCTTTCTATACTTGGATGGTTAAGCCTACTGGATATTATATGTTCTTAAGTCTCAACTTGTGTCCTGTTTGTTCTACTAATCCTTCCCAGCAGGCAAGAATGGGAAGCTTTCTCTACCCCCTGGACTCTGCCTTTGTGTATCATGTGGCTAGAGGCCGTGGCTACTGAAGCCATCACTTCAGACGTGTTTATTGCAAACATAAACCACAGGTAAAAACAGCTATTCAAGGCGTGTGGTTTTTTTGTTGGTTGTTCTTTTGTTTGTTTTTTTTTTTTTTCCTCCACAGGTTGTAAGTAATGTTTTTAATTTACTGTAATCTATTACTTTTCCTAAGGAATCAATGCCTAATAACTCTTTCTTAAAAAAAAAATAATAATAATAACAGCACTAAGAAAAAAATAAATAATATTGTTTTCCACGTGGTTTTATAAAGGCAGAACGTTGTGCAACACTAGTTGGAATTGTTTACAAACTCCTTAGCAACACTAGGAATCTATCACTTGCCAGGAGCTGCAAAATAACTAATTAATCTCATAAACCTGAAAGAGAAAAACTTTAGTAAAAGCTCTTACACCTCACAGAACTAGAGAAAGTGTATCAATTGCTTTCTATATTCTGTTTTAGCTCAGAAAATATGTCCAGTCAAGTTATAGATCAGCAAACAGGGTGTCAAGAACACAAACATTTAAATGATGGAGAACGTTATTTGCCTGCAGTAATCTCACTCCATGGATGGGATATCGTGAAAGACTGTCAGGATACAAACTATAAATTTGCACATTTCATTACGTTTTTCTGAGATTAATCACACTACAAGGAACCGAATGATGGATTTACGGTGATCACGTCTCAAGACTGGTTAAAAATCCCCACATGCACAAAAAAAATCCTGCTTCTGAAATCACTCGGAGAAACTGCATGGTCAGCAATGTGCACAAACCGTGAGATCTTCTAATATTATTTCCTACCACTACTTAAATCTCGGTGCAAAGAGAATATTTTTAACCAAAAAATGGGGTAGATCTAAAATACAAAAAGATTAATTTATTTTTGAATTATGAAAGTCTGGATTGCTGTTTACCAAAGGGTATAAAAGTACTTTATGGGCAAGCGGGAAAAGTTAGTTTGGAGAGATGTGTCAGTTTCTCTAAATTCCTTCACATAGAAACGTAATTTAGAACGATTTATGAAACTAGAGCAGAAACACTTAATGAGAGGTTATCACTAAAAAAATACTGCTACGTTAATTTCAGCATACCTGATTGTGGGACTCTTAAACAAAAGACAACAAAGCTACACTCTTAAAAGTAAGATTTACTTTGAGCAAGTAGTTTGAACCATTTAGTTTTAATCTGTCAATGCTATGTATAAATAACATCAGCTGTTTTCTATAGCAACACGCTGCTGCAATTTTATGGAATTTTTAGTAATATTTTTGAAGAATGCATAATTTTTTCAGTAGTGTTTATTTACCTAATGCTATTGCAAAACGCTAGATAAATAATCTTGAGCCTATACACAGCCAGGTAGCAATCTAAAGA
Source organism: Centrocercus urophasianus (assembly GCF_019232065.1). Classification (NCBI taxonomy): domain Eukaryota; kingdom Metazoa; phylum Chordata; class Aves; order Galliformes; family Phasianidae; genus Centrocercus; species Centrocercus urophasianus. The sequence continues at coordinate 4,928,833 of NW_024884586.1, forward strand.
CTGTAATGATTTGGGGTACTTATAATGATACTTCTTTGAAGGAATATGATTTTGAGAATATTCACTACTTTCTGGGAAAATCAGTTCCCCTTCATTTCTCCAAAACAAATATTCAAAAACAAATATGTATGTTTGTGTGTGTGCTTGTGTGTGTATATACATACAGATACATACACATACATATATCAGTATGCACACATGAAACACATCCTATGCATAGGTATGTTCACGTATAAGTTGGTACGAGATGCTAATTAAACTAAATTAACACTTGTTCTGTGTATACCATCTGCCCATCTACGTGTACTGCTACATCACTTGCGACACAGGCAGTATTTTAAGCGAGCTCAATACACAACCAAAAACTGTTTGTTAAAGTATTTTGTTCAAATACATTCTGTGTAGAACATCCCCTTTGTTAATCGACTGAACTTCATACAGACCTGACTTTTATTCTAAAATACCTCTGCGATGTTTTGGAGGAATGTATTCTACAGCTGAGCTCAAATAAATGAGATTCTGGCTCTAGAAACTGATTACACACACAGAACAAAAATAAAAACACCAAATTTAAAAGTGGCTGAAAATGGAATCTAAAGATTGAAACATCTAAGAAGGTTTTACACCTCTTGTTTTGATACAAGTTTATCCATTAATAATGAAAACAGATATACTAACTTGCCTCTGATCTGATGCTTTTTGCAAATGTGTAAATTAAAAATGTTGGGTTTTCTGATCCAATATACTTGGAAAAGTATGCTAAGGTTTCAGCCAATTAAACACATTGGCTTTGATTCTTATGTTTTGTCTTTTAAAATTCAGCTGTTGTGCACAGACATGGAAAAAACAACCTGGAGAGTATTCCTGGTCCTAAGAATAAAATCATCAGTTATAAGCAGGTATGCAGAATTAATCTCATATGCCACATCCAATTCAGCAAAGAGAATAGCTCTGCTTCAAACAAAGCTTCTTTGCAAGATTCAAAAATGAATAATTGATTTAAAACTGAGATGCTGTTAAACACTTATTCCACTTCACAAAACGATCTGCAGAGATAAATCTTCCATAAAGAGAAGGCATGACAAAGAGGAAGTAATGACAGTAACAAGCCAAAACTGATGTTCTTAAAAATGGATAAAGAATCCAACAATGTCAGATCAAATAAATGTATGACTAAGAAGTCCTGCATAGTCTTACAAATTAAATGTTATCAATGTCAAGATGTCAGCATGTAATGAAAACATAATAAAATGACAAACTTGCATAGGAAACTTATGAGAAACTATTAGACATCCAGAAGATAGCTAGTTAGTGCACAGCAATGCTGTTAAGATTTCAGAACTCTGCAAACTAAGATGTGACAGCTGAATACAATGCAAAAGTTACAGAGCGTCTCTCTTGTGATAGCTTTCAAGTTCAGAGATAATTTTCTCACAAGTAAACCAGTGTCTGGAAACAGACTCACCTGAGATACCAATGAACTATTCATTTGTTCCTGTAAGGCTTTTTTCAGCTGGCTCACGTCCTTTTCTAGTTTCAGATATTCTTTCCAGGCATTTTCCATTTCCTAATAACAAAGATAATACTCTAGCACAATTACAATGAAACAGGATATCACTATCAATTCTCTAATTGAGCAATTGAGTGTTGTTAAGATGGATTTTTGCCTTTATAAAGAGAAGCAAAAAAATCTGTTCTGTAGCCTGTATTTTATACAAATATACATATACACACATATATGAACTTGAAGATACGCTTCAAAATGCTTTATTGATTGCAAGACTAGTTAATCCCTAGTTAATCCCTAGTTAAGAAATTCTTGCTAGCTTACAGACACAAAACCATTTCTTAAGCGTAAAACTGCTGTTTACAGTTTAATTCTACTCATTGTACTATGCTATGAAGGAAGCAAATTCTACTTCCTTTCTACCTTCTCACTCTACTACAAACAAATTCACAAATTCAAACAGGCACCTGAACCAGAGATGATATTTTAAGACACAAAGTTTAAAGTTTTAAAGTTCTGATTACAGTGTTTCAATGTCATTGTAAGCAAATAAACAAGCAGACACCTGGAAAATAAAGCTATCCAATCACTTTTATGTTACAGTATTTCCAGCACCCACGACACCACAGGATGCTTTCTGACCCAGAACTGTGAAAATTCAAGTCAATGTAAAGAGTGATGGAGAAGGTTTCCTTTCCTCTGAAGTTTGGAAAACAGATAACTGAGGAGTTGAGCAGAAGAAATATTGGAGGCCTACAAAACCATGAGATGCACTGACACATTGGATAATGACTGGTAGTTCCCCACCCTTGCACACTAACAAGGGTCTATCACATGAAACAAGTGCAAGTCAGGCTCAAAACAAACAACAGAGTGCCTGTCCACACACTGGGGAACAGATCTATGCAATACTTTGCCAAATTATGTTTTAGATGCAAACGGTTCGCAGAATTGAACAATAATTGAAATTAGATATGCTGAGGATTATTAAACAGACATAAAATCAGAAAATAGAAGCTGGATTGATTATCACAGAAAATACTGCCCATCTCCTAACCTTACTCTTCCCAAAACACATCCTTACGCCCACTGCTGAAGCCCTAACACTGCAGCTATTCTCACAGTGACTTGCTACTTGGCAGATTAAACGTGAAGAACTTTCACAGACCACCTGTATTTTCTGCAGGCAGAAAACATTGTACACATACATTTAATTACTGCTGGCATCTCAATGTTCAGATCTTACTACAGAAAAGATGCTCAAGCAATTTTATGAAGAGCAGACCCTGTTTTTATTGAGAGATAAGATTAATACAGTGAGCACACAGCACCCAGGTTTATATTATTCTTTCATCGCCAATTCTTACAAATATTTTTATTTAAGAAAAATGCAAGATTAAATTGCATTTGAATATTAAGTTGTAATAGTAACGGTAAATTTTGACTGAAATACAAAGAAACCCATGCCTTCTCCCTTGGAAAAATACCATAGATTCACATTTATATGTGCACTGCGAAAAGGATTAGCTGAAAGATTTGTAATTTAAGGTCTATATATAAGAAGCAAAACTATTAAATGAAATTCTGAGCTTCTGAAGGGAGTGCATCAAAGAGGATAGCTGTAGTGGTAGCCCATATACAACTTTTTTCTGACTTAGTATCCTCTACTTTAACAAAATCAGTTCACAATAGGATTTTTTAAAAATACATAGTTTTCCTCTGACTGGCATCTTAGCTACTGTTTTCTGAAAACAACCTGAAATACATACCGTTGAAACCTTGGATATTTCAGCCCGAATATGTATAAGATCTTCTTGCAAAAGTCTTTGCTGGTAGGAAATTTTTTCTGCATGCTGTGGTTGGTCTTTGTATTGTTCCATCTGCCTGTGTAACACCTCCAAAACAGACTCCAGCTGATCCTAAGAAGAAGCAGAGAACAGAAAAGCAGACAACAGTAAGCTTACAGCATTGATGGCAAACTTAATAAACAAATTTACCTTTGTGAATATAAAAGCTGTACTCTTCACTTCCAGTGTTCCCTCTAAGCCACTAGGTTAGGACTGCCCTGCTACTGTGGACACTAAGATGTAAATGAATGAAACACTGCAGGAGCCTTAATCACTTAAAATTTTCTAATATTTTCTATAGCATCTGTTTAAATTGTCAAACCTGTGGAAAACACAGATCAGTGAGAATTTTTCTGCTTATAGTCTGTGCAAAACTATAATTTACAATTTTAGAAGAATCTCCTTAAGCAGCACAGAACTATGATAGCCCTAGCACAGCACAGTATTAACAGTTTATTTATAGACAACTTCTCACTCATTGCTATAGCTAAAGCAGCCACGTGAGGAATTAAAACACTACCTAAATACAAAGTAGGCCTGATGCATTCAGTCAGAAGTAACAGTGGGGCATTTCTGCACAACAGCTCTCTGAAGGATCTACTCAGATGGCACTTCCATTTCAGAATGCATTTTTTCTGAACCACCTGGCCTTAGACTCTTTGACAGCTATAGCTCATTGTGAGGGAAGCACATAAACACATGCGAGGGAAGACACTTCTGGAGAAGACACTTCTGGTATTGTTTACTGTTCAAACTTTGAATCTATAGGGCATGGGGGGAAGTAAGAGGGTTCCAAGTACAAACTTGTCCAGATGCATTCCAGAATTTCAGTCACAAACCTCAGAACAATGCTCAAAACTATCTATAAACCAGCATGGTTCCCAAATGACTACAAACGGGAATCTCACTACCACACACAGCATGCTGCTGTTTATGCAAACAGTGCTTGCACGCGTGGGAAGAACTGCGAATGAAACATGACTGCCTCCCACTACATGAATCGTAAGACATTACAAACTAAACCACACAGAACTGTGTATACACCCTCATTTGTGAACAATACCAGATTAATTGTATATGGTTCTAAAACACTTCTCTTCAAAAACGTTTTCTAAAAGTAGGTACTCAATCTTACCATAAAAAAAAAAAAAACTTCCACATAAATCTGATGTACATTTTCAGAGAAAATTATTACAAAGCAAGCGGCATCCAGTAATTCGGTATTATTTTTAATTCCATATTTTATAAATATTTTTAAGTTCATTGAAATCTCTTTACTCTTACTTTATTTTCCTTAAGAGCTCTTATTTTGTCCTCCAAATCCTGCAGAATTCTGTCCTGCTCACAGAAAACACTCAGCTTGACCTGAAAATAAAACCATATTGCCATATGTAACGTGAGATTTTTAAGAGGAAAAGTCTCCACTAACAATATTTTATCCCGAAGAAAATAATAAATGCAAACAATTAGCAGTACCAACAAATGGCCAAAGCAACACCAGAGTTTCTGAAGCAGTGGCTGATACTTACATCAATATCACTTTCTGCAACCTTGACGGGTTTCGTACTTCGCTCTTTGAGCGTGTCACGTCCCGACACCTATGAGGAACAGGTTTGAAAGATCTGAGAAATCTGCTGCAAACTAAAACTATGTTTCAGCCATGAAAACAAAAGCTTTGTTAAATGTGCAAGTCCAACAACGAAGATGAATAAGAAATAAAATCTTGGATATAAGTCTCTTAAAAGTGCACTTCTCAAAAACGTAACCAGGAAAGATTATCAATGATACTATGCTATTTAATAACTCTTCGAGTAGCTTAAAAATGTACAAATTAGCATAATCCCATTTGTCGGTGGTTACAAATGTCCTGTTCCTGCAAAACCTAACAGTTTTATCTCTTTGCTTTTAATAACTTTCTTGAGCCCATAGGGACTTAAATAGTTATTTTAGAATGTGCAACTGCAAGAGTAACAGCATTAATTGATGACTGAAATATACCTTCCTGGCATCTATTTCATTCTACAAAGGACGGTCTCTTCCACAGCACAGGGTGAATTTTATTAAAGACAGACTGCTGTAAAACTGCAGGGTGAAATTCAAACGTCATTGACCTATTTTGATATGTTTATAATATTTCTAATTTCTCGTTCCATAAATCACTGTTTCCATATTCCATTTCTCATGAGATTACCTCCTCACGTAACTTAGTTTTTAAATTAATACAGACTGTACTGTATCACACTCCTTCCTTCCAGCAAGCCTAAGATGAAGGCATGTCTACCCCTGTAGAAAAGTTTACTACTTCCAGTGCTTACGTTTGACACTTGTGATGAATAAACAAAGCTAAGAGAATGGTCACATAGTACGGCTCATGAACTGTACAATTTTAAAAGCCTTACTCAGTTAGAATACTAATTACTTATTCAATTAGAATACTTTTAAAGGTCCATTAAATCAAATCCTACCTTACCAAAGGAACACATGGTACTGAGAAGTACAGTGCTCAAATACACACAAGAATATAAGAAAAGATCACCTAATTATTGTATTGAATAACATAAGTGGTAAATTTATTTTTTGTTGTTTGAAATGGTAGGGATATTAGTTTTTGTTGTCAGTCTTTTGGTTGGTGTGGTTTCCTTTGTTTTACTTTTTTTAGTGGGAGAAAAACAGTTTAATATTTGCTGACTGGCAGTCTGTAGACCTAAGCAACACAACTTCCTAATTAACTTAACAGGATCACACTTGATTTCTGAAAGTAATTATTTTTTACTGCAAGTGGAAATCAATCTTTGATACAACTTCCTTTCTCATTTCACAGGCTGAGCATTTTCAGATAAACTACATTTAAGACAGGGTTACAATAACTATTGATGTTTAATATCTCCTCCCGTTTGACTGCAGGCTCCATTAACATACTTACTGTGGGATTTCACGTGGAGAAAGTTACACATTTATTACTTCCCCACTCCAAAATCAAAAAGCACTTCACTGTCTCTCAAAAGTTACGTTCTCATTTTCAAATATTTTCAACAGTAAATACGTTTAAGAAAAATCCTGTCTTCAAAGGTACTAAATGGAATTGTTTAAGTGCTAGGTCCTATGTATAATAGTAAGAAATAATTACATAGAGGAAGAAATGTCAACATGTCCAAGTAATAACAAATAATTTTATTACCTGCAAACTAACAGAATGCAAAAGCCTTTTTCAAAGCAATGAAGATAACATAAAAAACACAGTCTACCAATTCTGAAGACTTAAAATTACATAATCACAGCTATACAGATTTTGTTGATTTTCAAGCAGTATGAGAACATAATGAAGATTCTGCATGCTTTCACACTTTCCAAATTACATATCAGACTCGCTGCTTGACACAATCATTTTCATGACAAAATGAAACCAAACACTGAGGTCAGCCATAACTTCACACACAGACTCCAAAAGGCAGTGGGGGAAACAAAGAAGAAAAAGAGGAAAAAAAAAATCTTACACAAAGTTCTACTGTTTGCTATAAGACACCTGCAAAAGCCAGAATACGTACACATTGACTGCTATTTTAAAAAGCAATGGGATGAACGCATTTTGGATGCAAGCAATCTTACATGTATACTGGAAAGTAACCCCTGTGCTGAGTTCTTCAGCACTTTGTAAATCATGTTGATCAGAGGTCCATTATTTTCTATCTGTTTTAAACACAAGTTTGAACAATAGCTTGTTATAGATGTAAAGACTGAAGAAACAAAACCTTAGCACACAATACTCCATAAGCAGCAGCAATTTCATGTTCTTCTTTCACACAGACCCTCAAGGTTTAGAATCTATATATTTTCCCATTATGGAAACTATAATTAGATACCTATCAGTGTTATTATTTTCAGTAGATCATTCATCCAACCATAAGACTTTTGTTTTTTACTTTCGCAAAGCACACATACCAACACACTGCACAATCACAGTTTAACAAGTGCCAAGGATGATGGCAAGACATTTTCTGTGACATAGAACGTAACAACTCTTGCACCAAGAGCTCTATGTGATAACTGGAGCAACGCAGTCAAACCCTTTATGAACAAAGCCATCAGAATCGCACTCATAATTACCATTACTCCCATAACAAATACCTGCTAGGCAGCATTTCCTTAGGCACCTGTGTGGCACAACCTTGTACTAGCAACCACTCCCAACAGCAGTACAAACAAAGCGGCTTCATGCATGGCTGCAGAAGAACGAAGCAGCACCAGTGCTGAGCAACTGGAGAGGGACTCAGATTGGCTTAGAATGGTTGCACAACGTATACTTAGAAGCACAAACTTTGCACTTCAGCAGGCCATACTCATTCATGTTTTGTGTAAGTCTCCCAGATAGTTTGCAGACATTCCTGAAAGTGCAACTGCAGTCCAGAACTCCTTTAGCCTGATTGAAACTTATTTCATTGTCTTGGAAAGGGAAAAATCTTTCCCTGATTGCGTTCCTCTGTTGTTTGCAACATCATCTCAGAGACTTGTGGGGAAAGAATCTGTCACTCACTATTTCTGCTCTTCTTATACAGGGTCACACTTTCCCACCTTCATTTAAGGGATTTTAAAAAAGCTATAACACATGGATTTCCATGTGCACAAAAAGCACGGTTGTGTTATAGCATAGAGATACAACATCTCTGTCGTGTCCTATATACCTATATTTTGTAAGTGAAAAAGGATAGAAGGCCCTGGCATTTTTTTTTTTTTTAATGTCAGAACTAGTTTGCATGCAGGAGAAAAATCCTGACGTTGATTAATATTTGTAAAGCATATCTATTTCACTTATACCACTCTTATGACAAAGCGCTGTAATGTTGAACAATACCATCGTAGTATTAACATCAAAATATTTCTAAGATAATATTTTTCAGCTTTTAAACAATAATCAAAAATAGATCAGTAAAGTAGGATAAGACTGAGGTTTCTCTGGGGACAAAACATCTGACTTATGACAAATTACTAAATGACTTGTAACGAGTTATCGCAACCTGTTTTAATACTATGGCAGGAATTAAGTAGTTAATTAAATGTTTAATCGCTATTCCATGTTGACAAGTTACATTTCAAAATATCTAGGAAGAAACATCTTCAGAGATAATGAAGTAAAAACATTTGACTTCAGCTCTAAATTTTTTAATCCTATTTGTTTCATTGGAGTAGATCCAACTCAGGCCAATGAAGTCAAAATTGATGTTTGAAATAAAGGGCATTATATCTAAGCCTTCAGTGTCTTCAATGAAAGGCACCCTGTATACTAATCATGAATTCACAATATTCCACCATTATCAAATCAATTTGTAATTTGCTTTGTTTCATGGATACTAGCTTTCCTCATACTGTGAATTCAGTAATTTATACTCAGTGGCAAAGCACAAATTCAATAAGAACACAGACACCTACTCAAATTTCACAAGATCATTTTAATCTCTCAGCACCCCTATCTGAATTTTACATTTTCAGATCACCATCGAAAGAAGGTTATTCTTTTGAGCATGAAAGTATCTGAGAAAGAAACAGCCACCTTCAAATATTATATGATTCTTACGGAACCTCACTTGACACTTTGACTGTCAAGATTTGTCAAAAGGAAACTTGAAGTAATACTACATTTCTTCTTGCATAAAGATCAGGTTGCCACCATACATTTTTTCTTTATGGCTGCTTTTCTGGGCACAAGGGGAGCTCTTGGGGCCAAGCAACTCTTCATACCTTGGCTGCAACAGATCAATCTGCAGGAAATCCACTAAAAAGTTAAGAACCCATCCTATTAATTCCTCTAAGCACCTAACATTTTCAGGCACTTACAACATGGTCCTTGTAACAGTGAAAGTCATCGCTTTAGGATGGGCAGAATACTGTACTTATTCATGACCTGTAAAATTGTAGGACCTCCTAAACTGAAATGTCACAAAACTCAGCCAAAGGCTTGGGATGCAGTTACATTTGGCACAGCCAAGAACACATCAAGAACAAGGCCTGAAGTGAAACACGTCCAACTGATTTTACATTTGTATGTTCATGACTGTAACAGTTTATATACGTGATCATTTCGTCTACATACACCGCAAATATGATGCAATATATATATCTGTATTGCTAATATTTTCCATTGATATATTTGGTTGTATATTCAACCATGCAAGAGCAGATGAAATTGAAGTTGCCATACTAGTGGTCCCAGCAGCTCATTAGTGGCACATAGGCAAAGCCTCTTGGCACTAGTGATAACTACAGACAAATAAACAAGGATAATAGGGTGTCAAACTTCAGCTTTATTTTCAGAAACACCATGTGATTTGTATATGGTAAGACATGCTACACAGCATGGAATGAGGTAGATTGCTTTATTAAGCAAAATCACTGATTATATGCAGTTTGATTTTTTTCCTTCAACTATCTGGTATCAAGAACTGCTTTCAAATTGCCAACTATCAGATGTATCAGATACAGAAGTAATTTCATTTAGACAGACAGTCTGATGCTGAACACCATATTATATTTTTATTTTATCTTTAGGAAATATCACCTATTATTACATGAGCAAATTATATGTATGCATGAATAAATATATAGACCTGACATACAGATCTCTTAGCCATCAGAACATGAAAACAACGAAAGCTTCCAATTAATCACCACATTTTCACAAAAAAATGCATTAGAAATGTAGCCTATTATAAAAACAAAAGAAAAGTCAGCTTGTGCAGATTTAAAGAGATAAAAAGCTGAATTGAAATAACTTCTCTCTTAACTTAGAGCAGCTGACTTCATATTGGCTCTAAAGCAACAGCAAAAACATGTTGAAGCAGTTTGTAATCTTATTTCTTTTAAATCCACAAAACACCACCCATCTGAAGTACCTTGATGCAAATACTAACTAGAAACCAAACTATCAACATTTGTTTCCATGTCTGTTCAACAGCTACTACTGTAAGCACACATTATTTTAAGCACAATGAGAGCAAAAGACACAGAATATCAGTCTCTGAAAGAAAAATGATTCCAAAACCTGTAGGTGTAAAGATAGCACACAAAGACAGCTAGGTTATAAAATAATGAAAGTAAACTTTTATAGAAGCTTACCTTCAGATCTAAATACTCCAAATCCTTTTTCAACTGGATATAAGTGTCATCAGCCTTCAGGTAAGTACATAGGAAAAAAAAAACAAACAATACATTTGAAGGTTTGAAAAAATAACTTCAAAATAGATTGGAAATATATGGAGAAAATGATGAAAAAGTAAACAAAATAACAGAGTAGGAAGAACATCAAAAGCACAATTGCTCCACCAGCATATTGCTATTTACAGCTGAAAAAATGGGCAAAATATTTCCTGAGATCATTACTACCTCATGTCCACTCTTTCAACAGATAGATTTGATTTTTACACTGCTAATATGATACACAACACACAAACAATACATTTTCATTTATTTTTTTCAAGCCCAATTTCTGCTGGCTATCCCTTCATCAAAAAAGATGATGGAGTTGTCCTCCAGCACAATATATCTCTAGGAGAAGTTTTCTACCTAACTGAATGGCGCATATAAGTAGAAGCCAGTATATAAAAATAATTGGAACACTTTTTGATCTGGTTTCACATGCGTCTTAAGATAAGCACTCCATTTAAGAAAGGCAAGAAATAAGCTTCATGAATAGAACACTAAAGATCTCACTCGTGATTGGAAAATCCATTTCACTTTTTAAGTGAATTAATTCAACTTGATCCCTCTTTTTCAGTGGCTCACCCCAACTGTTGTCAGTTTAGTCGAACAGGTACATTCAACTAGTAATGTCTTCCTTAGAATCACTTCAAGAAAAGCATACACAGATGTCATTTGAAAGTTACTTCTTTTTCCAAAGAGGTGTTTGTGACACATAATGAAGTAAAACTTAACTGCTACAAGTGGACTTGGTAAGAAGCCAAAATTCCTACAGTTCTTGCTGAAATTCTGACAATTTCCTACTCTGAGTTCACTAAAAATCAGACTAAAAGAAAAGTACAACTATACCGTTCTCCAGCTTGTGCCAACAAGACTGTGCATTTAAAAAAGGAAAGAAAACCCTTGCTACAGTGAAATCGACACAGTCCACTTACATTTCTTTAGACGCCGTCACCTAAATTATTGTACCTCCAAAAGTACCTTTTGAATCTGCCAGAGGCTTTGACTAGAAAGTATGCCCATTTTTAAGAAGAAGTCCTTATTATTATAGACCATCTTAGTGCAATTGTTCTGTAGGTGAGGTAAGGAAAGTAAACTTTTCCAAATTAAAAAAAAACATCTTGAATTCTAGGCCAATATAAAGTCTCCACCAATTCCAAAAAGAGTCACCATGTTTTATTCCTATTTTTGAGGCTCTAATATAAACCAGTGTGCTCTTCAAAAACATTTGTTTCATCCCACATTCAAGTTTCGTACATCAATGCAATCAAGAGCACCGTTCATGGTTCAAGGTGCCCACGAATCTTTATGAGATAATGTTCACCTGCAGAACTGATAGTTACAAGATCATATGAAGATACAAACTGGCTGATGCATTTTAACTTGCAGGTGTGGCAGCACATGGTACAGGGAGCCAATCTCACCATGAAAGCAGCACGAAGAAATGGTTTTGCTGTAGAATGAGCATATCTAATCTTGTAACACACATTTCTGAAAATGCAGCATTTTCAGAAATAGTACAAAGAGGAAGTATACATAACACTTTGAAACATACGCACTGGTACTCTGTAGATTCAAATGCTTATTTCCGACAGCAAGAATAGCAAAGAAAAACTGCAAATGATCTGGGCATTGCAGAATACCAGAGAATGGGCAAGAAAGCACAGACCCAAGCATGCCACTGACGAAGCGTTTGCAGAGTCACAAAATGTCATACGGTACAGATGAACCAAGCAGCAGCTGACCTGATAGGTGGAATTAGTTGGCAAGTGCTGCAGTAATTGTGCGATTGTGTAATTTCGTATACTAGCCAACTTAGCCTGATGTCTCCTTAATCGAATGAGAAGCAATGTTAGCTCTTCAGGCTGCAGGTATTTAGACACATTGTAAAGAGGAAATTAGCAGTCTTCAGGAAGAGTAACTGTAATTATGTTTTTCACCTCAGTGCCCAGAAAGCAGTTACTTGACATGGTTAAGCAATTATTTCATTAACTCTGCATTTGGTCAAATAAACATAATAGAAGTTGAATCCTGTAATAATAGCTCACTCCTGTTCACACACAAATAAGAGCAAAATCCCTACGGGCGTTATTATTCCTACACACTGCTTAAGTTCAAGTTTCACATTCAAGTTATTTATGTTTTAATTAATGAAAGAAAGAAAACCAAACTAGGAATGAGCAGGATTTTAAAACTTAACTACAACACAATGATCACATGAAAGGCAAAGAAATTGCTCCTTCAACTTACCGACTTGCCATGCAAACTTGGTGCGCTCACAGTATGGGTCATGTAGCCCATAGCTGGCATCGAGCGTCGATCAATGTGAGTTGAGCTCTGTAAGAAGCCCCAGGCAGAATTATAAGCATTGTCTCAAGTGAGATGTATGCTGTACTAGAGGGAGCATTCTGAAGATATGCACCTCTGCTATAAATTTTCTGTTCGAATCCAAGCCATGCTTAGATCAGGGGCAAGCCGAATCCTCCAATAATTATGCAGAACTTATAAATGAACAAATACAACAAACGTAGAACCTGTGATGCTGGACAGGGCAGTGGATTCTGGCAGCACAAGCAGCTTCAGAAGCATGTGCAAAGCTGCTTTCACCAAGTCAAAAAAGAACACTCAAAATTTTCCACACCCCCCCACATATTGTCTCCCAGAGAAAATCTGCTTGGCTTAACACCTTTAAACAGCAGGCTTGTGCACCATACAGTAACAACTGTGAATGTCCTCCTTTAGCTATGGAGCAGTTCTCCACTGCTAAGCCACTGACAGGAGTGACACCTTGTGGCAAGGGGTCCCATTAATACCAGGTTGTATTAAGTGATTTCTTCTGTCTCTTTCTGCTTATACTATAAGTACCCATTTCACATCCATTCTTCCATCTTTCCCTTCATGCCAAGCTCTTATGGCTTTCTTAAAGGCAGACCAAATGTCTGAAGATTTGCTTTTATTCCTGTCTGAATCTCACTTAATTCTGTTTTGTTCTGGGCTGTTTTGTTGGTTTTTTTTTTGTTTTGTTTGTTTGTTTTTGTGGGTAGAATTAAATGAAGCGTTCCATTAAGGGGGAGTATCACACACTTCTGTAGACATACACATTTAAATGTAAAATGATGCTGCGTGCTTACATACAAGAACACAAACATTTTTCCTCAAGAAACCTCTGCAGAGAAATCTGGCAGTGAAATTTTGTTTTCATATACGGCTTCATATAAAAATCAATGTGACATGAAAAGATTTTTATTTTCTAAGTAAAATTTATGCAGCTACACCACACAGGAAGGAAGGAGACTACTAAACATACCCTCATAGGGGATGTAATGCTGCTTCAATTTCAACGTAGAGAAACTAATGTTTGATATAACAAGAGTTTATAATTTTCAGTGCTGCATATCACCAAACTGCTTCATTCCCCAACTCAGAATTATAAATGCTGAAAGACATCTGACAGCTACACAGCATATACTAGGAAAAATCTGCTGTGCATGATGAAGTTGGCACACAACTGAAATTCACGGTCCTGAACTCATGCTGAGTTTGTGAATGTACAAGACTCTTTCTTGGCAAATACTTTCCCCAGCAGAGCTCATGTTTGAGGTTAAAGAATTGGCTGAATGCAGAGGCTTTTATTTCCACTTATTCCAGTGTAAGTCCTACCAAGACAAGCAAGTTCTACATTGATTCAATCCTTAATTTCCCTAGTTTTCTCAGACAAGTAGAGCCACACAAAGTACTAAGCGAAAAAACCTCTGTCACCTCTGGAGAAGAGGTTAAAAAAATGCCTACAGTCAATCACACTTAAATTCTGCAGAAGGTTAAAGTTTAAGACCAACGCTACCTGACTGTAGTTAGTCCAGAGCTATCAACTCTGCAAAGCATGTAAACTGTCAAATGCATGAAAAAAAAATAAAAAAGCGATGCTTTCAGCTGGATTAGCTATATGACCAACTATACAAGCAAAAGGTTAAGAGAAAGTAGAATGGCCAACACTTAAAACCACAACTGTAAGTACAAATCAAAGACGTGCTCATCCTGCTGTCTTTTATATTATTCTCCACACTATTCATTGAAACACTACAATTTGTATATATTTTATATATACACACACACACCTCCCACGTTTTGAATGAAAATATTCCAAGTCAGTATGATGAGTCACTAATTTGCCTTTCCAAAAACACACACACAAATGAATCTGAGATAATCATAAAGATATGAGTTTTAGGAGAAAATTACCCACTGTGTTAACTCTCACAGCTTGCAAGATCTTTCAGGCAGGATGCAACAAAAATTACTAAATTAAACAATCAACATATCACGGTACATGTAAAATAGCTTGAAATTATTGTTATGCTGCATACAAACCTTTAGAGCATTACTTTGAATCTTCCTAGGTGATCCAGCAAAAGGACTGTCTACAGTCTGTCTCTCGTCAGATGGTTTAACTGTAAGCCTTTCTGCAGGAGTGTGCGGTCTCCTCGGGAGAAAGCTTTTTGGAGGTCCAGGTGGAGGAATATCAGATGGAGAGGGTGGAACAGATACTGATCGTGGAACATCCAACGAACTTTTTGACTTACCCCGATCCATAAAATCCGAAGAGCCTACATAAAGCGGGGCAGTGGGGCTGCCATGCTTAAATTGCTGTCTCTGCTGCCACTCATAAAGCTGCCAAACAGTTCCATCCTTATTTGCTTTCCTTTCCTCCTGGGACATCTTCAAGTGGCTAACACGATCTTGTGCGTACTTGTAGTCACTCGGCAAATTGCGACTCAGTGGCGGTGAGCTCCCTGAAGGCTGCCTGGTATTCTTTGGCAAAGTGTGATAGTTTTCAGAAAAAGGTGGATTGGGACCCTGGCGTGTGAGAGTCAGATCAGAAGCAAGGCTGGGAAGGGGGGAAAGAAAAGAGTAAAACTTTAGCATACAAGGAGTGGCTGATAAATAAAAATTATAGTAGAAGATAAACAAAATAAACTCTGGGATGACATTAGCTACAGGACTCCAAATACAGAACTCCTTCAAAAAAAGTTCACAGAAACTATTAATAAGTTAATGAAATCTACACTGCAAAAAAACATTACACTGAATTCATGTACGGATGCAAACAGTATAAACAGAGGCTTTTAATTGTGTCTAACCTGAATGACCTAGCAGAGATAATCATAAGGGACAGCTGCATTACCTTTACTTAGACCAAAATGAGTGTCAAAACACAAAGAGAGAAATTACTGTTAGTTTTAAAGAGAAAATCTTCAAATTAAAAATAAGGATTTTTTCCGAAAGCCTCCTCACCACCAGATGGTGCAGTCTGCAAACAGCAAATACAAGCTTGTTGCAAACAATTACCTTCAAGTGTGAGAAGAAATCTCACTCACCACGGAATGAGTGTCTTACACATTTTTTGCTTCGTTAACATGAACAAAAATTAAGAATGAGCTCCAAGTTCCCAGGTCGGTACGATTTACTTTCATCTGATCAAATGCTATGAGTTCTACTACCATTTTAAGCAGCACAAGGATGAGCACCAAAACTTACTGACAAACTAGAATATAAACAGAGTCACTACATGTTGATATTAGTACTGCTTCCAAAACTCTAGAAATCACTCTGTATCCACCAAGAGATTTGAGACAGAATTTGGGGAAAGTTTTGATAAAGTGTACTTAGAAGTAGGAGAAGGATCTAAGTCAAAATGTCTCCATAGCCTCATGCACAGGAACCTGCTTGTCTCATTTCTCATTCTACAACTAAACATTCATGAGTTTCCTCCTTGCAGTCACTCATCTCTTGCTTTAGCATTCCCAAACAGGAAACCATTCTGCTACATTTGCCAGAGTAACAATACAAACAAAAACAAACGAAATCAGTCAAATAAACAGACACACACACACACACACACACACACACACACACACAAAATCATCTCACAAACAGAAACAGCAAACAAAAAAACCTAAACTCAGAGCAGATTCCTCGCTTCACTCAGTAGGCTTCACTCTCTGCATGAGAATGAGATCTGGTACAGAGCGAACTGCAGGAATTCCATGCCAACAAAAGGGCAGGTTGAAAAGGAGCATCTTTGTCCAGCATCCAGGAATAAGAGAAGCATAGCTGAAGCAGGAAAAAAAAGAATTGATATCCGTAACTGTTGCTCAATAGTTGCCTCTACGTGTTTCTACTTGAAGGATTTGGCATTGCTGGACTGTGTTAAAACACTGCTCTTGAGAACGTCCATACAGACGTGTTACTTACGAGAAAGCAGAATAACTGCTGTACTTTGCACAGAGGATTACAAATTCTTAAAAGTTCTGCTCTCTCACATGTTACCTAGAATTCCAAAATACAGGTAAAACAAGCAGGCAGGATGGAACAGAGGCAACTAAAAAATCAGCATTTAGTGGTCAAGTAACCTCCTCTGCATTACTTCCTATATTTCGAGCTGCCAATTCTTTCCACATGAAGATCAAAGCAGCTATTAAAAATGTATTTTCTCCAGATAGAAATGAGAACTGAGAAAACTAGGAGCAGCAAAAGCTTCAAAAATACATTTGAGACAGGCATGAAGATGACTTTCCTGTGGAAAAAAAGGGGAGAGGCTCTTCCAAAAGCCAGTTGTTCCTATACTCCATCCTAGTGAAGTCCTCACAAAGACACCACCAAGTTCTGTACGCTGCAAACCATCCATGTGCAGTTATGCTCCAATCAGTCATAAAAGGGTGAGGTGTTCAGATGAGCAGCAATTACTGTTAGTCAATGAAGTCAACGGGGCTAGCAGCTGTAGGAGCAGAAGCAGCCTGAAAACAACATCCTGAGTTGTTTTTTTTGTTTGTTTTTTTGGGGGGAGGGGATCCTTTATTTCTAGGAAGAAAAAAATAAAGTCTGAGAGGAATTAAAAACAGTTTGGATTAGAGCCATGTTTCAAGCAGTAGGAAGCATTGACTTTATGTAATTCTTCAGCCTATAAAAGCACTGTATGCTATAAAAAAGAAGAAAGTTGCACACTGCGTGGAGAACGTCATGCTCCCTTGATGCAACTGCGTAGATACAGGCAGGCTGTAATTTCTCATTGCATGAAGTAGGGACAAACCACCAGCTAAGACAACAAATAGGCTTTAGTCAGGTGGCACATCTGCTACACAAGATTTCAGACCCTTAAAAACAGTGTGTTATATAAAAACAAGCACCAAGATGACATACAAATTTCTAGAAAAGGGAAGGAACAATGTCCTCAAATAACTCAAATTACTCTCTTATGAACAGTGAACAATGGCTTCTCTCAAAGACCAACAGTAAAACGAACAGAGATAATCTTGAGACTCTCATTCTCTTGAATGATAAGGTATAAATAATCTAAAAAGGAAAGCAGACAGTGAAGAGTGAAAAAAGGGCCTGATGCCATATTACAAGACTATTTAGCATGGAAGTTGTTCAACATCAGCAGTGGGAAGCAATTACACAGACAGTACTGTAAAAAACAAAGATAAATGTCCAAAAGAAAACAAATACCATTATTGGAAACACCATGTGCATTCATGAGAATACACAGAAACTGACAGACATGTGATGTTTGTTCCTTAACTCAGAAAGGAACACAAAGTTCTGCACAAGAAAGTATGTTTAATACTCTATTACTGTATTTGCAAAAAATAAAAATATTAAAAAAAAATTCCTCAACATGACTTCATTTTGTTCAGAAATCTTACATTTATTTTTATCAGATTTTTTTTTTTTTGTTAGTGCAAGTAAATAGTGAATTCACTATATCTACCCACACACTGAAATCCAGTCAGAGACTAGTAATTTCTAGATAGCTGTTGGCTCTGACTTTCAATTATTTAAAATGCCTTTCAAGCATCTTTCCAAACTCTGTATTTCTCCTGGAGGCTGAGATGAACCTTACTGAAGTAGCCTATTGAAGAGAACAGAGAGGGTTTGGGTGACAGCATTGGACCACAGTGCATCTAACAGCCATCAAGGAGAGATGCATCTCTGAAGTGACTGACAGTTAACATCTGTTAGCTCAGCAAACAATTCTGAGTGCTTTATAAAAAGAGGAAGTAAAATACCTATTTGAGAGATCTAAATATCTATACAGAGTGCAATCCTGCAAAGAATTATTGAACCAGCTGATGTATTTGTATGAGACACATAACTAAGAGAGCTCTTTCTTGTCATAGTCAGCTTGCTGGCAGACACTGCATCTTTATACACCTCAGCCAGGAGAAGAACTGTACTCAGTTTGTATTCAAAAATTCTGAAGGCTAAGTCCTAAGAGGTTCTTTATTTGTAACATTTCAGTAACCATGAAGCAATAAGAAATTAAGTGCTCCACTCACGCTAAAAGCAAAATGGAAATTCACTGAAATGATCACCTCTATTTTAAATTTCTATATCCTGAAATCAAGAGTACATCAGACAACTGCCATACCACTTATAAACATCACTTCAGTGCACTGCAACAACCTCAACAGACACCACGTATAAGATTGAGCCATTAATCTCTGAGAAATAACATGCAATTCAGATGCAAAGAACGTAATGCCATTTGTCAGGGGAAGAGAAGGAAAACAAGGTCACCTGAGCTAAAACACAACGGAAATAAAGTTTGTATAAATTACCAAAAGACACAGATTTTGGCTACATCGCTGCAGTTACACCCCTGAAGGCTCCCTGCATGTTTGGTGGTGCCAGCTGAGGCAGCTGTTTTATCTAGGGCACCTACAGCAGCACCACCACACAGCACAGTGCCTGGTACACACCCCGAGTCAATCTTACTGGAAAGACCAGTAGGGGAGAAAACAGTGCTTACTTCAATATTAGTCAAGGCTGTTCAGTGCCTACATTTCAGATGTGAAAAGCACCGATGAAAATTTCATTCAGCACTGGGTAGCTTGATAGTTTTCTGGATCACTTTAGACTGATACCTCTGTGCATGTACAGAACAAACACACCAAAGCCTTTTTTTCCCCCATTAATGTTACATTTTTTTTCAGGAAGCACTGACAAGCCAAGCAAATAAAAAGAGATGTAAACTGACTCTAACATTCTAAAACAAATTAAGTAATACTGAGAAGCACAAAAGCTTCTTTAAGGGTAATCCCAAAAATAAGAGTAGAAAAATGGATTTCCAAACAGAATTAGCAAGCCTTGAATTTCTCACTGGATCTATGATGACAAGTGTTAAGCTCAGTAAGTATTAAAAAAAGTCCAAAATGTTTTTTCCTCCTAAAATCATATGCAAGTATCTCCTATTGTTCTATATTACAATTAGATTTTAAGAAATATCTAAGACAGTAATTCAGTCAGCTACCTCTATCTGCCTCACATGCAGCACAGAGCTGAGCTGTGCTTCTTGCCACTTGACCTAAGTTGACATCTGACACATATAACCATCACTCCATCACCATGCACTAGTGATGCAATTGAGAGACTTCCAAATTCCAAAAGTGCATTCCAGCTTTCTGCACGACTTCTGTAATTTTCAGGGACTGAATAGGGAAAAGAGAATCCTGGAAACCATGAGAGCATCCTAGGATTTTTTCATTAACAAAATGAACAGAGACTTTTCAATACGTGACATGCGCATTAACCACAAATGCAGAGATCTGATGTATAGAAACAAATGGATGTTGGGAAGAGGAGCACAAGAAAAAACAGCATTCTATGTTTTTTTTTTGCTTTTAAGTGGAATGACAATCTATATGTCACCTTTTGTAGATGTTTATGAATAAGAGATAACTGAAGTCTCCACTTCCTTTTCTTACTCCTCTATTTCAGCAAATAAATAGTAAAGAAGTTTTTAAGTATCAGTGATGAAAACCTGTGTTGCTGTTTTCTCTTTTTTAAAGGCACTCTAATCTCACCTTTTTAATTTACAACACAGTGACAACATAAGAGGAATTTGATTAGCCAATCCTATATTGACTTTCCCATGAGATAAACACCTGAAAAATACCATTGTGCACTAGAAAAGAGAAAGCAAGTTTTGTTATGTATTGCCTCTGTATTGTTCCAGTTTGCACTGAATATATTCCAAATGCATATTTTCCTTTATATTAGGAACATTCTGTTTGGCAGTCTATTTACAGACAGGGCCTATTACTAACCTTTTTGTATCTCCTTTTTGGACCTTTACCCAGTGCTCCACTTGAGCCATATTACTTTTTCTTTGAATCTGTTTATCTGGATTTGTCCTGGGAACAAACCCTCTTTTATATGAGCCGGTACCATTCTGCTCCACTAGGCCAGCACTCATACTTAATGAACTAGGAAGCGTTCCATTCTTCTCAATGGGCACAGACTGAGCTACTTGGGATCGTGGTGCATTCGTTAAATCTGGAAATAATGAATCAGCTTCTGTTAACGCATGCTTAGCCTTTCCCTTCTTAGTTTCTAGAGCTTCTTTCCTGTGGATATAACGCTCCTCCTCTTCTTTGTCTCTTCTTATCTCCTCACGCTTATCATATCCAAGCATTTCAGCAGATTTTTGGTAACTTTCTTTTGTGTCGGTAATCTCTGCCTTCACACACACTTTACAGGCATCCACATGATTGACTTGGGGAACAGCTCGTTGATCCGCCTTTTCAGTTTCTCTGAAAAGAAAATATATGTTGGTAATGAACACCATTTAGCCGTCAGAAGTTGATGCACTCTCGTTAATATTTTAGAAAGGATAGCTAGAAAAGCACCTTCTCTAGGTTGTACTGAATTTGACAGATGTTAAGACAGATATGGTCAACAAAACTCAAGTTATTATCCCAGTCAGACGAAAGTTACCTCTGCAGGAATCTTTTATATGCAGCTGTAAAATAACTGAAAATATTAATACTGTATGAAAATTGTTCAACTTGTGTAATGCTACATACAAACAACCATAGAAAAAGATATCTTCCTATCCTAGGAAGCACAGAAAGCCAAAAAGTAGAAAACCAACTGCCAACTGTGCATCTTAAAGTGAAAAAATGTCTTTCATATATTCATAGATTCCCTAGAGACTAGTAATTTCTGGCTAGAGGACAGACCATCTACATTTGATTCTGTACTGCCATTGTCTATGAAAACTACAGTACTGCTATTCCCAAACAAAGTTAAATCAAATCTCAGTTTTCCCTAAAACACACCATTCATGTTAGTTTACCATCCAAATATTTCAAAAGTTCCATACCAGAATTCCTGATACCAAATTTGCAATGCACTACAAAATGTCTAAGGGTCCAAAAAGCTTTACACTGCTTTTGACACACCTTTCATTTGCTATTTTCTTCATCTCTTTATAGTCATAAACTTCCCTACCTCTAACAGTTTAATAGTAGCATCGTTCTCATTTTCTCTAAGCTATGTTTCCTTAAAGCTTTACAGAAGGTGGATTTCCAAGTAAATGTCACAAAACAATAGTTTTCACCTCACTCTGATAGTGTCATAAAATTGTCTACTAGGAGAGCACTGAGCAATCTGATCAAGCTGTGGACATCCCTGCCCATTGCAGGGCAGTTGGATGAGGTGACCTTTTGTTCCTTTCACCTCTAAGAATTCTATTATTTTGTGATGATTTTGGAACTATCAATACTTCTAATGTGCCAGGCTTCCACAATTTTTCTTTCAATTACTCCTATCCTTATAAAGGACATAAAGAATAACAAGTAACAGGTCTCACATTATTCGAAATTAAAACTAATTCCAGAAAATTTTAACGAAAATCATATAGTGTGTAAAAGTCCAGAAGGGATGTTAGACTTTTGCTTATACTGTATTATATTTACTAGAAGCAAGCACTAGTGCAAGATACCCTGAGAAACTGCACTATGACATTTCAATTCTCAGAGTGCCATAGATAAAAAGCAGGGCTACCTCACAGTACAACAGAGGCTTCTTTCACAAGGGCTCGAAGGGAAAGAATCACACTAAAGTCAAAACTTAATCAAGAAAATTATACCAGTTTTAAGAAAAGGGAAAAACTGGAAGCCCATGAAGGCACAGCGCTTCAAGCAC
The DNA here is from genome assembly GCF_019232065.1 of Centrocercus urophasianus. NCBI lineage: Eukaryota > Metazoa > Chordata > Aves > Galliformes > Phasianidae > Centrocercus > Centrocercus urophasianus. Next base: position 4,951,363 of record NW_024884586.1, read on the forward strand.
TGTTAAAGAACCAAAGTACATCCTTCTTTTAAAACTGCACTTTTTTCTAGACTGAGGAAAATATTTAACTCATACTAAAGGCCATCAAATTAAGCCAAAAATAAGCAAGTTAATGTCTGCATAAATTAGCTAATAAACATAGCTCTGTGCATTTGTCATGTACTCATTTTTAACATTCTTTTCCCTCTTAGGAAGGCTCTGATCCTAGTTCTAAACACTTAGCTGAAATGACTCGCTGCTTTTTGTTCTTTCCCTTCTATTTACCTTCCTTACAGCTGCCATTTGGCTGTTGCATGCGTATGAATTTTTCTCACAAACAATTGCAACTTCAATTCCCTAAAAATACGTATATAGAAAAGAAATCCGTGTCATTAAACGGGGGCATACAGTCTATTTGTTGCTAACTAGCTGATCTGCAACAGGAACAAGTTGCAGAAATTACGAAGAATCATTTCTTTAAAATTGAAATAGGTTTCATAGCACACAGTTACAAGTTTCCCCTTCAGAAATCACCACCCAGTTTGTTTTCTAAGGTAGGAATTGGCCTATGGAACTTGCCTTCTCAGTGAAGAGCGTGTTTGCATAAGGGCAGCTTGGTTCATAGCCCGAATCCAGCTATTCATATCCTCCTGGGTATCTGCACTGAAGTAGTACGTCCGCATCCCTGAATGCTCTGCCTGAGAGCCAATAACAGAATTCTTATTATAAATATATGCCCGCATCCCTGTATGGACAGCCTGTCAGAAAAAGAAACAAAAACAAAACACAAAGAAATCAACATCGGACAGCACTGCTGTTTTCTCTCCACAATGTTTATTGCAACTTCTCCTGATATCTTTAAAATAAGTAAAACTTTCAGCATTCTTTGGCTGAAGTTAGGGTAAAATTATCATCTTGCCACAACTGGTAGCTCTGCAGCAAACACCAATGGCACTCTCTAAATTTTACTGAAATTCTTACCCACACTATTAGGCTACAAGTGCAGCATTTCTGTTTTTCATAGTAGGAACTTCCACTTTTTAAATTTTTCTTAATTGATGTTCCATTTACTGCCAATAACACACAAAACAAATTACACTAATTTTCACTGAGACACGTGTAAGTGAGCAAACCACCACAGCTTTCTTCATAAAGCAATTTAGTCAGACAAAACAAAGACAAAAATTGTACCATTCAAGCAATTAAACTGCTTCTTTAAGAACTGTTAAGATCTTTTTGTTAAAGCGTGCACTTGAGCCCTTTTATTAGCTGCAAAATCACAAGACTTACTGAGGAAGTTATCAACACAGATGGAGTTACTAAAGTGCATAAAATACTGACAAGCATCTCTGTATATCAAAATGTCCCATGAAATTCCACTGAAGACTACAGGTATTCAGAAATTTCTCAATAAACATATCAAACACCTAAATAGTAGCGCCGTGCACAAAATCATGTTTGAAGCGGGATGTCTGTGCAACTCTAGGCTAATTGAATTTAATCAAATCTTATCCGCCTTTGTATAAGGGATAGTATAAACATCACTATGTCACACAACTACGTTTCAAGACTAATATTTCCTCCAAATACCTTGTGGGTGTAGTTGCTGTTTAGCACTTCATATGCTCTTCACGTTCGTTAACAAAACTAGTAGGAAAAGACTGATTTCCCTATTTCTTTTCAAAAAGTTGAATCAAGTATGCTCAACACGAAAGCTCTTGCAAAAAAAATCTAAATAAAATAATTTAAATTGCTTTTAATAAAACTAAACCTGCTATACCAGAAAAAGCTAATGGCTAAGACAGCATCTTTTTCTTTTTTGAAGAGGGAAAAAAAATCTGAACAGAAGTCCAAGATTCTCTTCCTGCTCCGCAGCCTTTGCTTCCCACCTCCAGTAGCAGATAACAGAATACAAGGTGGTATCTCTTCCCACCATTAGGTAACCTAACTTAACAAAAGGAAGTAGCGTTTACATAAACGAAACAGTAGCTCTAATCAATTCCATATTTAGGAACCAAATGATTTATTTTCATGTGTTTGGCTGATTGAGTTTTTTGGGTTTTCTTTACTGTTGGGAGCCTTCTTGCTTTTCTGCCTTCTTGAAAATACCATAAGTGCTCCAAAAAAATTTTGGTTGGGAAGAACTTAAATCACTGCAATTTATAATTAACATTCAGTGCAAGAACACAGCAAGAAAAGCAGCTCCAGACAAAAAAGAAATCAGTGACTTCAAGTTAGACCTTATGTCTACATAATTCCTATATACACCATTTTGAGTCTAAAGGAGAAGATGCTAGAATACTGAAGTGAAGCAACTCTAGACTATACATGCACCAGTAGGATCCTAACCTTCTCTGGCTACAAGCTTGATGGAAATAATACAAACATAATAAACCAACAACGGGACTTTGGTTAACAAACTGGAGACTGTATACCCCCAGAAATACATGGATTTATTTCACTTGTATGTTATGTTCAACATAATTCAGTTGCCTTTCATGCTCCCTTTCAGTGGTGCATAATGAACACAGCTGATAGCATTGCTTAAAAGGCAATGGAGAAACAGAATAAAAACGCAAAGCATGTTGCACTATTCTCCTGTAAGGAACTGAAGCTATCGCAGCCAAAACCATTGATTGCTCCAGAAGGGAAAACAGAGATGGCTTACTGTTACCAACAGACCCGACATCTTGAAGTTTGCAATATATAAAATCAGTTGAAGGAAAATTCTGATACGTTTCAGTTACAGTCATTTATTAGTAGCATGTGTAATAAGTAGAAAGCCACTTTCTGCTCGTGTCTTGTAGCTGTCCCTCCTAGTAGACACAGAAGCCAGCATTTTTTTTTTTGTTGCTTGTTTTTAAAGCCACAGCTATTAGGATGACTACAGCACATGAACAAGCCTAAAACACAGCACGTGCCACACATACATAGTACACAACAGGGAAAAGTAATACCGGTACCTATTCATGCATTCAGACGCCTTAATGCAGATAGATTGAGAAGGGAAGCAGTCTCTCTCCCAAAATGCACAGGAGAAATGGACAGTAAACCCCAAAAGCATATCAATAAAATAAGACAGGGACAAAAAGTTAAGTTAAAATTGTGAAAAGATTCATGTTTCTAAAGAAAATATTCAATAAAAGATTATAGTAATATAAGTATACAGGAATAAGTATCTACAACTGCTATCTTTATTCCAAGTTGTTCTGAGGAGAGAAAAAGCCAGAGTTCACTGAATGGAGGGATGGCAAGAGGAACACTTTTTCTTTCCTTTTTTTTTTTTTTTTTTTTTTTTTAAATGAAAACCAGTGAAATTGTCCTGTCCCATTTGGTCTAAGCAGTGAACAGATATTTGCTTTAGTCTGTCTTGAGTATCAATAATGTAAATACATTGAAAAAACAGTAGAGTAGCATCTTCTTGGAGTAATGATTTGGCCTGGCTTCCTTGGCTCTGAGTGCCCCCACACTGACTGGCTAAACCTCTGAAAAAACACAAAGGATAGTATCAAAGTAAAAAGGAGTTTTATTTGTTTGGGTTTTAGCTCCAGTGTACTTCACATCTCTCACAGAGCATCAAAGCTTATTTCACTGACTTTATCTGGTGGCAAGATGTGCATATACATACTGACATCCACTCGCATACATTGGCTTTGCTTGAAGTTTTGCAGCTTTAGAGCAGACACTGGTAGACCTTCCAATTTTCAACAATTTGCATTAATGTCAGATTTATAAAATGAGTTTCTCATATTTTAACATATAAAATCAATTAAAGTATCTTTCCAGACAGAGAGCAGGAAGACTTCTAAAGAGACTGCAATTACATTATCTTCTATGAATTGCTAATATTTATATGTAAAATTGTATTACTAAGAGGCACAGTACATTCTCTATTTGTCACAAGGAATATTTCCAGCTATATATGAATGCCATGTGAATTTTTTCACAGCGAAGTCCAAACATAGCATTTGTGGTATCACACATCTATATCAGCAGATAACTACTATATGAAGAAATAGAACCATTAATTAATACTTCTAAGATATTAGCTACAGAACTGAATGTGTAAAGATCCTCAGTTTTAAAGGTCACCACACAAATTAATGACAGTAGTAACCGCAGGACTTTGCTTGGGAGAAATAAACAGTGTGAAAAGCTTGTCAAGATGGATACATAGAAGTGAAGTTGCTGATGAGAGCAATTTAATACACATATTCCCACACTTCCAACAAGTTTTGAATGCATCTGAACAGCCATATGCTTTTCTACAGGCCTGTCATTACCAAGTATTTAAAGATGACACAAAATGCATGGGTCCTTTGGAGGTGATGGAAGGGCAGAAGAACTTCCACAGGGAATGTTTTACTTGTTAAAGTAGACACCTACTTTACTAGTTTACTAGTAAAGACATACTTTAGAATTTGTCTTCTAACTGCATCATAGACCAAAAACATTCATGTATTTGCTAAGTAAAATTCCTCTTAGTTTTACAAAACGACATTTTCAGAGTTTGAACACTTACCTAGCTTCAACAACTCACTGCCACTTAAAAAAGCCATTTAAGTTGAAACCTCCACTGTAACAAACAATTTACAGCAACCAGAGTAAGTGACAGGCCAAATGCAAAAAGTGATGCTCTGCATTCTCCTACTCATTCGGGACTTAAATGTGAGAAAGTCCTATCTTTATTTCAGGCTTACTCCCGTTGAGTTTTCTATTTCTGGCTGTGCTACACTGAGACAGAATGTCCGTCTGTGCTTTGGCTATCAAAGCACACTGAGATTAGATAAAGGTAATGGCTGGTGAGTGATGGAATGCCATCATGGCCGTGCTCCCACCACAGTCAAGGCTGCCATTGCTGAATGTTGGTATCGAGTGGGGCCCAGGCAGCAGGAATCATTCAAAATCTGCCAACTGCCGTAAGAGCTGGTTCTAAATAAAATGAAACTGCATTGCAAGTGCTTGCTTCTCTATTAACTGAAAATCCCAGTTTATTGGCTCAAACTAATCTTCAGAAAAGATTCAGATTAAAGATTTAGTACAGCTCACATAGGTATAATATCTTGGAAGGATCAGGAGAAGTCTGCACTTGCTTCTGAATATATTTAACCACGTCATAACCATGGGTTCTTTTCTGCAGGGAGAAAGAGACACAACTCGGCAGTGGTGACCAACAGCTTGCCTACAGAACGCATCGTTTGGAAACTATATGTGTGTACGAATGATTTTAAATTAAAAGAGAGGATTTTTAGATTAGATACTAGGAGGAAATTCTTTACTCAGAGGGTAGTGAGGCACTGGAATAGGCTGCCCAGAGAAGCTGTAGTTGCCCCATTCCTGGAAAGCCAGGTTGGATGGGGTCCCGGGCAGCCTGATCTAGTGCCTGATTTAGTGTGTGGCAACTCTGCCCATAGCATGGGGCTGGAACTGAATGTTCTTTCAGGTCCCTTCCAACCAAAGCCACTCTGTGTGCATATCTACACATATCTACATGCACACACCCATTAAGATTCTTTCCCTAATGACTGATAGTCAGCTGAAGGTTAACAATCCTAAACCACGCTTGATTAACACATTAGCAAACACACTCCCATTAAATTAAAAACACTAAAACAACAAGATTCAAGCAGATACTACTGCTATTTCACCTACATTCCCAACCTGCACTAAGATTTATTCAATAGATGTAGAAGCCTAAGTATACATTAGGTCCTCATTTTGCGCCATGTGCTTCTGCCTCAAAAAAGGCTCAAAGAGAATTTCATGAATCGCATTTGTTCAAAATTGGAGTAAAATGATTTTTAACAAAGAATCCTCTGTAGCTTATCCTGCTATCTCATGTTCAATATATTTGAAAAAGTACAACAAATACTTCCACAAAAAGCAGCAGGTCTTTTTTTAAACACACTTCAAGTTAATATTTGTTTAATAAAATTCAAATCGTTGTACACTTGAAAATAAATCCTAATGCTACTACAAAAGGTAGTCTACCATTTAAAAACACCTAAAAAAAAAAATTGAAAGCTGAACAGATGTTTTCAGCAAATGCATAAAGAGAAAGATTTCTTTCAGATCTCTTAAACTACATCTGCTAAAAAATGAAAAAAAAATAGTTGTTTGTTTAGTAATATAGCTCACCTGCCACTTTAGTACACAGCAGAACAGGTTTTTTCTCCAAATACCAGCATAACAAATTTGCAAACATACACTGACATTTCTGATCTTTGCCTTAAAGCTGCAACTTGGACAATCAGGCAGGATTTTCTACTGTAAAGAAGGAATGAATTTTGTATTTCACTTCCTCCATAGATTTTTATAAGAGCTAATAGAATTTGAAATCATACAATTAAATTTCTTTTTAATTAAAAAAAAAACAAACAAACAAACAAAAAAAATCAACAGAACATTAAAGCTGCATTGAATGAGTGCTTTTACCTTAAAAAAAGAAAAAGAAAAAAAAAAGCAGAAAATTACTCAACATCCCTTAGGACAATTATCACTTCCAAAAAAGAAAGGAGAAATTGCATACTCTTTCTTCACTTGAAAGGAGGCAATTATATATCAGAAGTCAGTGTTGCTGTTTTATAACTATGAAAACTGAGCTGCCTTTTTTTTTAAAAAAAAAAAAAAGAAACCACAATAAAATTAAAATTTAAAAAGCCATCAGTCTATTATAAGATCAACCACCCTATAAAGAAAAAAAAAAATGTCAACTCTTTCAATATCTAAAAGCAGTGGAACAACTTAACATGAATTTCTAATTATCAATCTCTAAAGACGTCTATACACAGTAACAAATATTAAAAGCAATTTATAAGTAACAGAAAAGTGCTACGTGACATTTTTCAATAGACAAAGTCCCTTTGAAAAAAAATCATAATAGGAAAAAAGATATTTTTGCTTACAACAACATCATGATTTCTAATGCAAATAAGCATTTTAAAATATGGTGAGCTGCTAAGCTTTGCACCCATACCTTAAAAGAAAACTTGCGATTTATACGATCGTCAGGTCCAACAGGAGATATTACATAGCTGGGCAATGGTATGCTACCCAACACAGATTCTTCTCTGCTATCTGCAGAATAATAAAGAATAATTTTAAACAACAACAACAACAACAAAAAACACTAATTCACTGCACATTTCAGTGGAATATCAATACATTCTCCATTATGGACACAGAATGGTCTATTACAGAAGGACAACAGACAATAGGCATGAAGTCTGAATGTGAGAGAATTAAAATGGATATAAGGAAAAGAAATTTCTACAGGAGGACAGAGAAACAGTGTGACAGGATGACCAGGGAGGCTGTGTCATCTCCACCGTTGGAGGTTTTCAATGCATGAACGCATTAAGCCCCAAAGAGCCTGATCTGACCTCCTTTTTTTGGACTCTGGTTTGATGTTTGGATGCTCTTTGAAGTCTAAATTTTATTGTGACTCCATGGCAACAACACAGAAAAATGTTTCATTTTGAAAGAAGCAATATTGTATTTTTTTAATAATAAAGTAGGTGGGGGTTTTTTGTTTGTTTAATTTGGTTTGGGCAAAAGCAGACTTCCTGAACAAAGCTTATTTTGACAAATGAACTCTGATAGGCCATGTAACAGAAATGCCTTTCCATTTAGCATTTTATTATAATGAAAAAGCCCTATTACTATCAACTCTTAAGCAAACAGCAGGAGAAATATAGTGCCCACATCAGTTTGAGCTTAACATTCTACAACGTTTCCCAAAAATTGTAAAATCCTAATCAAAACCTAGAAATAACCTTATGTAATATTATACCATTATTCCTATTCAAAGTAAAATTGTGTTTAACCTGTAGAAATACTGACTACAGGATTTCTCACTCTTATGTTATCACTTGGATGAAAGCTGAATCGATGCCCTGATCTGGTTGCACTGTATTATCATAATCAGCCACACAGCCACAAGGAGGTAGGTAACAACTCCAAACATGGATGGAAAAAATCTTAAACTGGTATTGCTGCCAAATATTTTGTAACATAAGCCTTGGCATATAGGAAAGACAAGTTATGTGACAAAACATCATACAGCAGCCCCCTGGGTCCCCACCTCTGGCTTGAAATTTGCCACACCTTAAAGAGGAATGGGCAAATCCTTGCTTTACGGTGCATTCTGTTGGAACACCTAACTGTACCTGAAACATTCAACTAGCTTATACTTGCAGTGTGATTTGAATAGGTAAACTGTTACAGGCCAACTCAGAAGAGCTCTTATTATCTACTCACCTTTATAGTAAAACAAACAATAATCAGCAAGCACAAACCATCGTCTTTTCCATAATCGCATACCAGAACTGTCCTGAAACGGAAGAAAGGTGATACATTTTTTATCTGATGAGAATAAGAGCTTAACATGCAGTGCTGTATCAGTGAATAGCTTACCAGAAATCCACCCAAGTATGGCATTAATTACAAAAACAACCATTTTATATTTTAGCAAAATACTGTATACTCTAGAAGAAGTAAAGCATCCAACTATAAAACGATCAGGTTAGAATATTCACATTGCTCATTTTCACTAAGCAACTAAACTTACATCCAGAGTTCAGATAAACCCCATAAACAATCAGTGCATATTTTTATTGGACAGCTTTGTCCTGTAATAAAGAAACAAAGGTATGCATCCTGACAGCACAAACTCCAACAAGGATTGCCCTTAGATCAAGATGAAAATCTCTACGACTGTGAAATATGACCTCAAGTTTAAGACAACGATCTCCTGTAATTCTACAGTCCATTTTCTATACGTTACCCATGCCTAAAATGTAATTTAATAAATATTCCTAAGGAAATAGACCAGGATGCATAACACACAGACTTTAATGAAGTATAATTCAATATGCCTGTGGAGACAAATGTCTCCATATAACATACATCACCTTGTCAAAATGAGTAATATTTACATATAAATTAATTTTAGAAGCCTTTAAAATTGCCAAAATGTAACCTCAGCATGTACAACTGATTACACTGAAGGCTTTGATGAAACCAACTGCAGAGAAAGCATCTTTAGTCTTTAAGTGCTTGCAAGTAGAAGTAAGTGGACAGAAGGAAATAGCTAAATGAACACTATAGATACTATTTACTTATTTTTCCAGTCATATTAAGTATGCGATGACTTTCTTCCCTTTTCTTTTTCATGCTCTCAGCATAGTTCTGCCTCTGCCCTGAAAACCAATGGACTCACTTAGTGGATGTCAAATGGAACACGGATCTCACGAAGAAGGAAGTGAATGGCTGTCAGCAATTTTTTCCTTGGCATGTAGAATCATGCCTTTAGACTCAGACTTTAGACTTTTCCTACTTGTCCCTTAAACAAGCTGCTAGACCTTCATCAGCATCCACCAGGATTATTATCAAATCAGAAGCAAGTTTTCTTATATAACAGCTTTTTTCACTTTCTGCATTCAAAGATGTCTTCTGCCAGCTTCAAGATGCAATAACTGCAAAATTCAATAATCCTGCCTTTATTTTGACACTGGTCTTGGTGACAGCAATGTGTGATGCATGAGGCCCTATCTACCTTCATCTTCTCCCTCTGCTCTGAAGGCAAATGAACTGGACTCAAGCTTTTGATCCAGAGCCTAAGGGCAAAGAAAGCAGATGGCTTTCACACCCAACCCCAGGTTAATGATGAGATCTCAAGGGGACTGAGATCAGCATGGTAGTAAGCTAGCAGGATAAAACAGTGGAAATCACCAGACACTGACAACAAAGCTATAGCTTAAACATTTAACCAGGATAGCAGCGTCCATTCATCACTTTTTTCACCTCTGTATCAAACGTGTATGCAAAACCTTGTTTTCACATGTGTTGAGCACAAGTCCCTTGTTACAAAAGCTCATGGGTGTTCCCAACATTGCCCAGCATAACCAGCACGAGGACTTAAGTTTTTACAGTTATCTGACAGCATGTGGACAGAAACAGATGATTGCATGCTTACCTGTTTGTGTAACCAGCCTCTTACTATCACAGGAACATTGGGATTTCTCCTGATAGCTTGTTCCCTCTTTCCAAAGCTATGAACTTTGTTTCCAGCCTTCATTACCTGTACAGAAGTATATAGTAGCAGTGTTTTTTAAACTGCTCTTACACTTCGTATTTAAAATAACTTCCCTGTAACAAGTCATAACACATTAATAGACCATAGCATTTTTCAAGGGCAAGCATACAGACAAAAATGTTTACCATACAGCAAAAGCAACTTCCCACTCTCATCAACACAGTGGTGTCAGGATGGTGTGCTAACAGCAGTAGTGCTGGTGGCTCCAGTCTGAATGGCAGAATCACTAAGTTTTATTGTGCTTGGAAAGTATTTCTGAGTGCATAACACCTGCATGCAAGCATCCCTCTACAACACATAGGAGTTTGTGTTCAGGAATAGTAATCTTGTTTTTAGTTGCTTGCTCTATGTTTGGTGGTTTGTTTTTCCCACTTAAATTCAAAATACATAGACAGTTTAATAAAATGCTTGACTTTAACCCCGCAAGCAAAAAGGGGAAGATGTAGCAGCATGACTGCTAAGGAAGAGACCTCGATGGTAGTAAAGAGAAAATAAGGGCTATGTAACGCTTTGTTTTAATGCAACCTTGGTTTTGACTCACATCAGCAAACCAATTTCAAAAAGGAGCAGGGAAAGTCTGTGCAAAAAGGAGCAAAACTCTCTAGATGAATGATCTGCCTGTTCTTTTCCAATCTCAGCAGTTTGCTACCACAATTGCTTAGGAACCTGAGGTGCACAAACCGCCCTCAGAGTTGCACCCAATCTCTCCAAGGAAAGAGCTGCCCAGATTCACTTCCTGCCTCCTTCCTAAAACGACCCTGCGATGTTGTCTTTGTTCAAATCCCTCCTTTTGAGTGGTCGGGGAACTGCTACTCTGTCAGCTGCAACAAACAGCAGCTCTGGAAATAAGCATGTTTGTCATATGCAAAAGATGATACAGAAAAACCTCAGTGCACTATTTCTTCCTGTCAGGCAACATCTCGACTCGAAGTCAGCACATATAATCATAAAACGCTCCAGCAATGTATGAGTACACAAAGAAAAATTCTCCTCATTTTGAGGCCAGGCTGTTCCAACCTATACTAAATTTCATACACTTCAGTAGATGTGAGCACAACTCTTAATGCAGAATTGAGATAACGGCAATAGCTAGTTAAAACAAAACAAAACCACCCAGTAATTTCCTTGCTTTGGTGCCACAGCATAAAAAGCAGCCATGTAAACGTGTAACTTGTAAGCAGATAACAAAGAACAGTTTTTACTAGGTAGTGTGCTGAGGTCTGTTTCTCAGGGAGCAGCAGAGTGCTTTCCGCTCTGCTGAGATGCGGGTGAGCTGCACGGTCACCGTCATTACTGTGAGAGACATTGACACAGGGGAGACAGGAAGAGTGCCAAGCGTGGGCTCTTTCCTAGGCACAGCTGGCATTGCAGTGAGAGGCTGAACAAGGTTTACCTGTGGCCCAGTGCTACACAGAATATCTGAACAACCCAGCTGCCAAAGGCTAGCACACATCCAACAGGCCAGGCTGCCAGCAGCACCAGCTTTCTGAGCAGATGATCAAGCACTTGGATTCCTTGATCTCAATTCATTTTTCAATTTTACTAAATGCAGAAAAGCCACCATTAGACTAACATATTAAAAAAACCCAAAACACAACAGTTATTAGACAAGAAGGGGGTAAGTCCTTCTAGGGCTGTATATTTCATACCAAAACTCGCAGTAGAAATAACTATTCTTCCACCTAATTTAGATCTTTCATATTATCCATAGCATAAATTGTTTCATTCAGTTCTAGAGTAAAAATAACTTCATATCTTGCTTTCACTGGCTACAGTAAGAAGTCAGTTTAAAAGAAAAAGTGTAATTTTAAAACTCTTTGCATGTGCTGGAGTGATCTTTTCCTAACTTGAAATATTGATACCACTGTCATGTGTTGAGACACGCAGGTCAGATCAGCTGAAGACAAGGAAGTCACTTTTAATTTCAACGCATCTGTTACACTGACTTGTTTGTGAGTGACTCACATTTCCACAAAGAAGCAAAATATCAAGAGCCAAAATTTCAAATTCCTTTTCATCACTGCTTCATCCTCTCCTCCATTAGAGTAACATCTAGCTGAGAAGGAAAGTTGTTAATTATATTTATATATATATATTTATATATATATATATATATTTAAAACTGGACAATCAAAAAAAGTAATCAGCATTTCATCTGGAAGACATTTTCTAAATTGAAAAAAAAAAAAAAAAAAGATTATCTTGATGGGAAAAAAGAAGCACACAAACACAAGAGAATGCACAACTTCACTTATAAAACAAAAATATATTAGTATTTAGCTCTATGTCCTAACCTGTTCTGTTCAACAATCTCAAGATGTTCTATAGCCAAATTAATTCATCAATTCTTTCTGTATCTTTAAGAAAATTAGACAGAATTCTTATTTTTCAAATAGGATGAACTGAAACACTCTGAGTTCCTGTTGTTGATAATGAACATTCCTTTGAAGTAGCCCTGACCTAATCCCCACATTCCACCTCCAAATGGCCGCAGAGTTTGCTCCACTGCACACTTGCCACCATTATCAGTTTCTCTCAGCTGCTATACCTGTTCTTTATTTACTTGTTGTAATTCTCAGCTGTGCATATTGGAAAAATATAAGCAACTATCAATGTTAACAACAATTCAACTATTTCTCCTAGACAGAAACTACCAAAACCAGACACACCGCACTTAGTAAGTAAAAATTACATGACAGTACTATTCTCTACACTTCTGCCTTGACAAAAATAGTAGCATTTGCTAACTGACTATATTCCAAATTATTCTCAAATTGTAGCAGTCCTTTACTCTTCCAATATCCTTTATTCATAATCAATATGAACAGCTTTTAACATGGTTCATAATGGAGAAACATGCTTCTGTAATTTAATCAATTGTCTTTGGGATAGAGAGTGATTTTCATCAACATCCATTTTGATTTGTATTTCCTCAACTCCATACCCCTTAAGCTTCGAAAGGTGAACTGGTCTGAAGTCTTCACATGACTTATTCAGACAATACCAGTGTGAAGGGGGTGAGGCTCACCCTAAGGACTGACATACGTTTCTGCAAAACTACCCATTCCCAGGTGTCTTAGGAAATGAAGGCATGTATTTATACAGATATCAATAAAACAATGACAGCTTTGGTTTTAGTTTGTGATAGTTTTGTTTGTTTGTTTTCCAACATGCTCCTCTTTGTTGTGCAGTATACAACAGACATTGTAGTAGAGTGAATGCAAAATTCTCTTTGAAAACAACCACTTTTTATTTCCTACATTTGATTCACTCCCAAGCTCAGAATTGAATCCCGAAGCAGGAAACCAGTAGGCTTTGTCTCTTTCAGCATTCAAACCATATGCAGACAGAGTGTCAGTACTATAGCATTTCCAGCACAAAACCATGAAGCATTTCATAAAAGGTGATAGCCAGCTATAGGTACCAAGAGGCTGTGGTAAATACAATGTGACTCTGGCTTCACAACTGTGCCCCAGACCTGTGCCTGGAAACTCACTCTACAAAAACAATTATTATAGAACTCACAGAAACCTGTAGAGAACTGAGGAAAGGTTCTTAAAATCTACTCTTAGCTTGCTAACAAATAACCTCAAAGTGGAGGACACAGATTATTCACTTTACAGCTTTTCTTCTTGTTGCTGGTTAACTTGAATCAATTCTGATGGGTTGTGAAGGAATTTAACACACTTCTTTCTGATCCTACAGAACATAGGGAGCGTTTTCAAGCTTGGAAACCTGAATTCAATGATGAATCAAAGCGTATATGAAAAATACCTTAGTTTTCTGTCTTAATAAAAAATGAAGTACTTATTAAGGGTCCACAGCTGGAAGGAGTTCACATAAACAAAGTTGGTGTGGAAGAAAAGTATTTGCAAGTCCTCTATGAGAAGTCCAGTCAAAGTCTAAAGCTGCAAAGTATTTTTAAAAATGCCACATTTGGCAGCCTGGCAGAAATATGCAAAGCCACACTACTACTGGACAGCAAACAAAGTAGCAAAACAGATCATAAACAGATCTGTTGAAGTTTTGGGAGGTGACTGTGGTTATTTTCCGAAGCTGTAATGAAAAAAGCATTTCCCTCCACCTAGCTGTGCAGTTCTCCTCTCCCATAAACCACCTCTGTCACGTGGGTGGGCCTGTACATTGTGTCTAGTCAATTGTTGTTTTTACTGTTTGCAGAAAAACCAGATTAGATCGGTGCAATTACAACAGAGCAGCGGAGCACATTGGTTTCATGCTGGATTCACGCTTACTGGCAGAAGTAGGAGCCTGGATCAGTTACAGACACCACACTGCTCAAAAAATCTCCATATCAAAGCAGAGCATCAGGTCCCCAACAAGTTCACCCATTTTAAAAGTGGAAAAAATAAAGCCTTCTCCCACTAATGCTGGCATTACAAAAATGAGAATAATGAGGATTAATGTAAACTCAAACGCACGAGTACTTGGTAAGTACTAGTCCTCTAGCCCTACTCAGAGCCCTATTATAATTAATGATAAAACACATCAGCATTGGTCTTAAAAGCAAGCAAAGTTCTGATCACCAAATTCAAACAACAGTCTGTTTCCTTTACCTTAGAACCAGGCTTTGTATCAACAGCAGACATAGTTACTGCAGTGGATGATTCACTGACCATGCTTGAAGGTCTTTGGTTTATTTGTGGCTTGGACATAGGTGAATTCTGTCTAGAAAACAAAAACAAACAGATACTCTAAAGTATATTGTATCAAACATTTATTTTTGCCCTCTTATATTTGAGATTCTAAATAATCAAATGACAGGCTGATCCAGTTGCAAGGGAAACATTCTCCATGTGTCAGCTCCCGTGGCACCATCCCTATTGTTTTGAGTTGGGGTATTTCTCAAGCATATACTGCCAGTGACATCTGATGATTGGCATTTTCCAGTGTATCAGGAGAAAGAAACCCGTCAAGTCTTCAAATCCAACAGAGAACCAAGTTACAACCAACAGCATTCAGAGAAGATAAGATTAATGCTATGCCTGTTTCAAAGGCTTGGCTGCAAAGGTGAGGAAGAAACAAGACCAAGGAGGAAGAGGCAGGAGTCACAAACACTTTGCAGTTAGTGGTCTGTTGTTTAAATTAAAGGTGAGGCTAATCTAATGTTTGATCTTTCATTCTAACTCAAAAAAACAAATTATACTACAATATGAGTTATTAAAATAAAAATACTTTTATTTGAAGTGATAGAATTCACAGTACATACTGAAAGCAATAAATACCTAGGAGTCATACAAGTACTCAAGAAATCTGGATAACTAGCTCAGACACAGATACACATTTAAAGCACAGGGAGATGAATCCTACAGTAAGAACCTGTCCAACAAGTAAAAATTCAGTACAGTTGCCCAGATGAAGAAATGAGGGCAAACGCAAGTACAAAATCCTGTGGCATTCCTTATGGAGATTACAAACAGAAGCCTCAGCAGCCAAGCTTGACGCTAACGTGTCAGCTGAGCCAGTGTGTGGTATTTTCAAAAAATCATTAAGAACACTTTAGCAAATTGTATTGTAGGAACATTAACTCATTCATTGCACAAAAAAAAAGCAAAAACAAAAAACCAACAAACCAAAACACCTACTAACAAATCATGATTTTTTTTCTTTTTTTTTTTTTTAAACAAACACAAGAAACTAAACACAATATAAGCCACAACAAGCATTCCTATAGCTGCTGCTGATTCAATCATATCCTCAATTTCAGCAGAAAACAGAGCAACTGTGAGTAGTTCTCAATCATAAGAACAGAAGTTTGTGACTGTAGTAGCCCAAAATATAGCTTTAGCTTAAGCAAGAACAAGTTGCTTGCCTTCCATTGCACTCTCAGCTACAACACAATCACCTGTCCAAAAGCTTTTATAATTGATGTCAAAAAAAAACCAAGCAAACCACGTTCTTCCACATCTGTCTGCAGTTTAACTCATCTTGCAAGGAATTAATACCTTAACTTTGACTTATTTCCCTCATACACTGCTTTATCTGGCATAAATTCCCTCTTTGCAAATACAGGACCAAGACAGGAGAATGAACTACAGCAAGCACCTAAAATCCTGGGCCAGCCTTCAGTGTGCAAGCACTTCATGACCTGAATTTGAGCCAATCTGCTGTACTTTTTAGGGAGCAGCTGCTCTATTTCAGCAATTCATCAGCTTTAGTAATACCCATTTTCAGCAAACAGATTAAGACGCTTCCCATGCAAAACGTCACCTGACCGAACTATTTCTTATCAGTCAGTCTTACCTGCTTTTTGACTTGCACTAGTTGCTTTTCTATTCTACAAAGTTTCAGAACAGAGAGAAAACACATGCTTGCAAGGAGCACATTTTACTTGCAAAAGCATAATACTTGCCATTTCCTAATATTTGCTTATCAAAAAGGTCCCATTTCCCTGCTTCAGGCAATTTCAAAATAAGAAATTGAGAGTAGGCATTTCAAAGTAAGATGAATTCTAATGAAGAGTAAAGGCCTTCAACCCTGCCTCTTAGAATTAAACCAAACCACATCAGTGCCACATCTACGTTTCTTAAACACCTCTGGGGATGGTGACTCCACCACCTCCCTGGGCAGCTTGTTCCAGTACCTCACTATTCTCCCTGATGAGAAATTTTTCCTAGTATCCAACCTGAACCTCCCCCAGTGCAACTTGAGGGGGAAAGCTGGAACATATTCACATAAATATGAGAAAAAAACTTCATGGTGAGCGTAACAGAACGCTGGTACAGGCTGCCCGGGGAGGCTGCGAGGTCTCCTTCTCTGGAGATATTCAAAACCTGCCCGGATGTGTTCCTATTTGACCTGACCTAGATGATCTTCTCAGGTACCTTCCAATCCCTGATATTCTGTGATTCTCTCTCGTCTCACCACCCCGATGTGGGAAAAAGAGGCTGACCTCCACCTCGCCACCATGCCCTTTCAGGAAGTTGTGGAGAGCTATAAGGTCTCTCCTTCTTGGCCCCACTGCTGGCTCACGTTCAGCCAAGCATCAACCAACACTTAGGGGCCCTTTTTCTCCACAGCTTTCCATCCTGTAGTGATGCATGGGATTGTTGTGATCAAAGCACAAGAACCAATAGTTGGTTTTGAAGTTCATACAGTTGGCTTCAGACCATTGATCCTGCCTCTCCAGATCCCTTTTGTAGGACCTTCCCACCCTCAGGCAGATTAACACTTCTTCCCTTGGTATCATCTGCAGCCTTACTGAGGGTGCACTCAATCCGCTCATCCAGATCATTAATTAAGATATTAAACAGGACCAGCCCCAATACAGAACCCTGGGGAACACCACTCGTGATCAGTCACCAGCTGGGTTAAGTCCATTCACCACCAAGCAACAATTAACATACACACTCAGGAAACCTGTGAAGTGAAAAGCCTGCAGACAATCTGATTAGGATATGTTTCTTCACTTCATAGAGTAGCTATTTCAGAGAGAGAAAGAGAGAGAGAGAGAGAGAGAGAGCACGTACATGCCAACTTAGGGAGAAGAAAAATTAAAACTAAAACTTTAGTCTTAACAAATTAGAAATTAATTTTTGCAACAAAACTTGTGGAAAAAGAAATCATCACCTCCCTCACCCTGGAAGAATGGCTTTAAGTGCAAATCGGTGTACGCACCCACAGACTAATGACATGTTCATGTCTGCTGTTCAACAAGATACTGTTTTGTGGTGTTAAACTTGACACATTAAAAAAAAAAAAAAAAAGGAATTCAACAACAGAAAATGAGGAAGCTAAGAACTACAGAGAAAGCCAAGATTTATACAAATAACAAGACCTATCAGAGAAATCACTCTGAACTATCAGAAAACTGTAATGTAATACAGAACAACAAATCCACTATTGCTAAGAACTGATCACTTTACCATTTAATGATTTCTCTTCCATTTGTTACTGAAAACAATCACTGTCAATAAATAAAGCTTTCATTTGTTAGTATCATCAAGATAAATGAAGAACTTCAACTTGAAAAATAACAAATTTTAAAAATAAAGGAGAAAAAGATAAAAGCATGCAAGGTTGTTGTCATGGAAAAACACAAATAGCCAGCAAGAGACAGTGAGTCAACTGAAACAGGAAAAAAAATAACAAACATTCTCCTAAAACAATGTCTTTGATGGCAAACACTGATAATCCAAACATTAGGCACCTAAGACATAACAGAAGACACAAAACAGTACTGAAAATGAATTTAAAATACTTTTACATCATATTTCAAGATTAAAATAGTATAACAGACTTGCATTAAATCAGATCACAATCAATCTCAAGGTCAAGTCTCTCAATAGCTAATTAGTGTTCTCAGTTTGTTTTAAATAGCAAAGAAAAATATATAAATTATATAGAATTACCTGAAGCATCTCTATGTCTGTAACAGAGTTAACATCAACCTAACAGTGCTTGCAGATTCATCTTCAAAAATGAGGAAATAAAGCATTAGCCCTGCACATTTAGATACATTAGTTCAGAATCACTACTGCCAAAGATGTTTGATAATATCTGTTAAGATTCTCTTCATAGTGCTGGTTTTCTTTATGTTCTGGTCAGTTTTCTTGCTGCCTCCCACAGAAGTGTACATGCACAAACATAATCCAGTTCCTTGTAAATCTTTATAAAGCACATGAAAATAACTCCATATTCTAACATATATATATGCTCTAATATCTCCCTCCTATCAAGGAACTTCCTACTCTACTTAAACTGTGCAAGGATGCCTAAAAAAAAAAAATCACAGAAAACTAACTCAAAGAGAATCACATTGACAGTATTTGATTTATTTAAAAAATTGAACAAAATGGGATTTTACACCAGTAGCTTATATTGAAAACGCAGTCCTCGAGAGAAAACAAATTCCTTTTCTCTGAAGGATGATAAAGATTAGTCAACTGAAAAGATCCACGTCCATACCAGTAACTCAGAAAGTTTATTTTGTTGGAACAAAACAACATCATGTCAATCCAGCTCTTACATTAATAAATCTCTTATTCAGATAGAAAAAAAAATTAGCTGTCCTCATATTTCTATACAAATAAAACATGACAGATGTTTATTTTGGGGCTTTTTGGGTTTCCTCTCATCTCTTCACCTGATACTTTCGCTGCTATAGTAACCAAATGTAATAGACAAGATGGCTTTTCTCTCTAGAGATACACAGACTTTATCAGTTGCACAAAAAACCAGGCAAAAAAGGATAACAGACATTGAATTTCAGGCATAACATATGTATTTTCTCCATTTCTATACTGAAGTTTTATCCTTTTTAACTTTAAAGTACTGTTTTTTCGTTTGCAAGCGTAATGTAAAAAATATATTAAAAATAAAAAGCACTGTAAAATTTCTAATACACAACTTCTAGTGTTTAGCAACAGATGCAATTAGATATATGTTGTAAGTACCTATTTCTTCCTTTCTCTATAAAGTAATGAATAGCTGTTTACAGAAAAAAATAACAAAAATCCAAAAATTGCATGTATCTATCCTAAGCAATTCTACCATGAGGTTTTCAAAGAAATGCATAACTAACAATGTGTTGAAACCTGGTCAGTAGTTTGAGAATGAAAGGTGGGGATTTGATAATTGTCTTAGCTAAGAATAGGTCAGGAAATGCTGATATTTTTAAAAATCTAATTACCAGAACTGCCAAGAAGAAAGAAGTGCATAAGGATCAAAAAAGTCACGCAATTAAAAAGTTACAGTTCTAAGCAATACTCTTTGTCCTTGTTTTCCAACTACAATGAAGTTGAAGAAATCATTTTGGCTTTAGCAGGAAGAATGATGTGATATTGTTTAAAAGGCAAAATTGCCTTTTAAATTGGCAAAGCACCAGCGAGGGACAATCTCAGCTATCTGCTGAAAGCGCCCAGTTCTCATTTGATCAAGTGAGTCAAGGGCTTCTGGTTCATAATTGAGTCATAAGTACACGAGGCTGAAATTATTCAATGACATCATTTTACAAATATCTTCTTTCCTTGCCATATGTTGATTGGATGAGGAACGGCCTGAGCATGCATCCATCATCTCTACATTACTGTAAAATACTTTTCTGATGTTATAGGTTTCCTCTTAATAAAGACTTTTGTTGCAACTTGAACAAGTTTCTGCCAAGGTCTCCCCACTACTCCTAGTCAATATCTAGTGACTATTCCAGGCTTTAGCCCTAATCTTAAATTAAAATCAAACTGTAAGGAATAAATCACGTCACAACATCACTGAAGAAGAAACTGCTGTATATGAAGCTCTTCAGAGTGCTGCTATATCAGACAGGATTCTTGAGCTACAGAAAAAAAGGTACTCCTGCTCAAAAGGATCAGATGATGGAAAGAGTTACCTCAGATAATGGAAATCCAGGTAAAAACTTTCCAGTTGTGTCTTGCTAGTTAAAACCTTTCATCACAAGATATGATCTACCACACTGATTCCAAATTAAAATGCAATCTATGACTCTGATCCCACACAAGTCCTTGAGGGAAAGAGACATCTGCATATGTCAGCAGAGCATCTGACAGAACTCGGGTATGACAACAATGAACAGCATCTGTGTAAAAACTACACTGTTGGAAGGAGTAGTAAAAATAAAAATAAAAATCAAAGAAACCAGAGGATCTCAGGTTTCCATCTTTAAATCAGTTTTTGCTTATATATTAAAAATACCTAATTTTAAAAACACCCCGTGTACTTCAGATCAATAATAAAACTTAGAGAACTGTTCTCACGAAGACAGTTCTCTGAGAAGTCACTACAAATACATCTTTCTATATACGTACCTCCGCAGTCATTCCCTCTTCACTTAAAATAAAACCCACTTGTCTCTACTAATGCTGCTGCATTAAAAGATTGTTTTTTCTACTTTTGACACCACCTCAGAGCAAGAAGTTGATGACAAGTTATGCCTGTTTATCAGATTGTCCCCCAAATAAACACATTCAATTCTTCTATGAAAATGCTTCTGATAGCTGTAGATCAATAAGACCATGTGCAATCAGTTGTTCTTCCAATTTAGCTTCAAATACTTTCTCTGCGACTATGATTACAAAACCAGAAACAACATATAGAAGTGTGAGTAACTCAGGGAGGCACCCTAAGGAGTTCTGTCCAAACACCTACTTTCCTTCACAAACATGAGTTTTCTCTGTACTAAATTTGAACAAACTTGTCCAGCAGATCAAATAAAGATCCATTAACAGCTGGAAGTCAGAACACAGATGTATAGTGTCTTGTTTATACTGACCTTAAGTGTTGCTCCATTGCAAGATACCTGTTTTCCTCACTAAATGACTGGAGCAGCTTCTTTGAGTACCTGTAAAAGAGCCCGTCCCTTCCCAAGCAACAAGACATGTGCATGACACTAAGCAGGGTGATCTCCTTCTAAGTAGCTATCTCAAACTCTTTGCACCTGCTCACAGACTTCTCCTCTCCCAGCAGAACACATTCATCCATTTTGTGCTGGTTCACAGCATGGGCCTTAAGAGACGACCCCTTGGATTTGCTTTGGGCTCTTGGGAGGGAGGTTTGTTTAGTGTTCAGGTTTTACTAAACTATTTGAGAAGCACTTTTTGGGGTCCTTCCTAAATCTCTGCACAGAAAGCTATATTGTTGTGCTCCACCTCTTCTTTCCTCCTCAGATTCACAACAGAAAACATTGTCACAAAAGCCTCAGACCCCTGGAAGCTTCACAATTTCCTTCTCTATTTAGGCCAATGAATTCAGTACCACTTAAGTGCTCTTAATGCAATATTGGTTTAAATTAAATGTAAATTAAATTAGTGTCACATAGTTTGAAATATAAAGCACTCAAACTCACAAAGGCAGCCTTACAAACCACCACAAGAGGCTATTTTACAGCATGATGTCTACGCTCTGTGATGCAGGGACGCAAGTGAGGGCTGGAGGCTGCCGAAGCAGTCTTGCAAGACCAGGATGGAAAAGGGAATGATACCTGTTGTTGCTCTATTTCTCTTCTTCTTTGGAATATATTCATAAGTGAAGTAGCACTGAAGTTCTGGATTTTGTATAGGAAAGATACCTAGTCATCCAGTTACAGAGGGGATTCCAGGAGCATGCAGCATGGGTGATGCTAGAAGGAAATACACTGGGAACTAACATACATGGTTCTGTGTCTGCAGAATAAACTGAGGAATGCAGGAGCAACCATTTTCAATTAAACACCAGCCCAAGATGCAATGAATGTAAAAAAGCTAAAACAAAGGAAATGTGAGATATTACAACAGAAAACAATAATATTTTTATGTATTCCAGTTTCAGTACAAGCATTTCAGCGCTTATGTGAAGATGTTTGAGATTTCTTTAATACAAAGATGGTACTTAACCACACTTCAACTTTATATAGGTATCCTATTTAAAATGCCTCTTTTTTTTCTTCTTTTTTCTTTAATTAAAGATCTGGGAAAGATTTCATCTCTAGTCCCAACATGGAACAGAGCTACAATCAAAAATATACTGTCACAAGAAGTAGTAAATTTTTAAGCATCAAGCAACTGTATGACATTTTTGCTACCCCACGTACCAGACGAATTGTCAAACCACTAAACCACTGTAAGTAAATGTGTCACTATTTCAGGATTCTTGCCATGGGTGTAGAGCTACTTACTCTTCTTGCAAAATAAATTCAATATTTTCTGGAGAAACCTGTCCTGTCACAGGATGTCTAAATGACGTGGTCTGCTGATTATGGCTGAAAGGAAAACAAAAAGAAAAAAAGAAAAAAATTAATATTGAAGTGCTGAACTGCCTAATATATACCTATGATACCCCAAAAGGCAAAACTGTATATTGATGCTTTACTTCAGCTACTCTAGCATTTCTCTTAGGTAATTTCCAAGCTTCTTGCGCCATTCTCGTTGACCGTCAACGGCATATTATACCTTTTAATTATTAAACAGGCTAATGTTTTAGCAGTAACCTAGTTGCAAACCTTACCAATGGAGATGCAATTGAAGTTGTGATTATTTAGATCCGATTGTAACCAGATTATTTAAACACCAACACAGAAACTACAAAGCAAATTATTCATTTGTACTTCTGCAAATATCACAGAGAAGACAAGTGACATATACGAATATGCTGTTGGACAGTTCAAAGTGCCACAAGATATGTAATATTTTGAGCTCAGTGATGTTGATGTTTTGTGGAAGTCACTTATTACATGCATTCTTTTCTCCCTGGTATGGTAATATATTAGTTGCGTGCCTTAGATAAATGAACATTACTTAATATTTCATCCAAGTCGAATTAAAATTGTGGTTGTTTTTTTTTTTGAATCAATTTTCCCCTCAGACTTCTATCACGTGTTTTGCTACCCTCTAAATAATATTGTCCATTAAAGGCTGTCTATTAATTCATCTATCTGCATAATTGTACTCATATAATACAGAAATACAGTGTGAAAGTTTATTTCAAGATAAACAAGTAGTCTTTTCTCCTCCCAAATACGTCATTTGAATTAGTTTTATAGAAGACACAAGGCAATTTCCACAGTTCTCCATACATAGTAAGCCTCTTATTCTGAAGCTCTGTCCAAAGGAGCAGTCTATAAAAAATCACAAATCTTAAAGAAATAAAATATGGAAGATCATATTTCTTAATTACTATGGTTGTGCACTATGCACTGTTTGGGAGCCCTGGAATGAGGATGGACTTGTGAACAACAAGTTCATCTATTTAAGGTTCTGAAATTTTACACCAGGAGTTAACAACATTTAGGTACAAACATCCAAAACTAGAATTCCCATCAAATAAAACAAAAGCTTAAAAGTATTCAAGAAAGCAAAAATACAAAATTATAAAATATAAAGGCTATTAAAAAGCAACAACAACTAAAAACTTGTGCGTTTTTCTGTTTTAGAGAAGATGTGTAACGCTGAGCCACGTCAGGTCTTATAGATGTGACCTAACAGTCTAGCATAGCAAGATATTCCTTAAGAAACAGTTAGGAATAAAGAAATATTTTAGGATTTCAAAGTCAATGCACTCTAAAAAGATAACAGCCTTCTTACAGCATAGAGGATACCTAAAAATCAACCAGCACATGCATCCACAACATTCAGATGTAATCAGCTCAGGACAGACCTTCATCAAAGAACCCAAGTGGCTGAGTCTCCTCTCAGTTCTTACTGATATTGCTCTCAGGAAGTCCACTTAAACCACGAAGAGCAGAGGAAGCTTTCTGCACTGTAAACCTTTCACTCCTTTTCCAACATGCCTTGCTATGCAGCATCATATACAGAAGCAATATAATAAACACTGCCCATGATAAAATGAGAGCAGTGACACCTTATATTACACCAAAAGGACTTATCCCAGCCCCAGCCATTACAAAACCGCAGCCTTATAGCTATTAAGAACAGAGAGGAACAGGAGGCCACCAAGCACCCAGCGCAGCAGGGCAAGGCTCATTGCCCCAGCAATGAACTGAGTCTGTGGCAGAGGTTTGAAGCAAACTCCTCAGCATTCCCATGAAGTCAGAAGTCCAGAGAAAGTGTTACATCAACTCTGCAGTGTTAACATCTACAAAGTAGCCACCTTTTTCTTCTAAGAGGAACAAGGAGCACTGTATTATAAAGAGACAGCACTTTCACCTAAGTTTATTAGGCATTACTCTAATTTTGGGCATATGTGCAAAGATAGGAAGAGGAACTTGCAGATTTTTTTTTGAACAAATGAATAAATAAACAATAGCAGAAACAAATTTCTTTTTCATCACACAGCCCAAACATTTTTAAGCCACATCCTTTCCAGTCAGGACCAAAGCAGCCTATTTAACCTTCAACCCATAGGCAGCAGCTACCAACAGGGACGTAATTACGTTGTCAGCTGTAAAAATGAAAGCACGTTGTCAGCTTCATTCTCCAGAGGCTGACAAACTGTCAACAAATTTTCATCTGCAGGCTTTTAGTCATTAATAACTCCATAATTAAGAGTAAGAAAAAGGACTCTATTCCAGAAGTGCTCAAGGGCTAATCGGGACACGAAGTTTTTCATCATACCATACTTGCACTTTTTAAGCCTTGTATTATTTCCCATGAAAGAAATTCACCAGCCCTTCAGAAGATGAATTACCTCCACTGCTGTAATTCCCGAGCAAGTTCTCCATTTTGGAACAGTTTTTCCCCTTTGAATGGTAAGAGCTGAGGAACAGAAAAGCGCAGCCACGTTACCACATAATGCAGAGATAGGAATTTCACAGATGAGGTCACACACACAAAACAAAAACTTTCTGCAATCTTTGGACCTGCTAGGAGGAGAGAAGCAGCAGCTTTGTACAACACAATGGTTTATGTTAATTTGGAAAGCCAGAGTTTAAATGTTTTGCCTCATAAGAACCATTAAGAACAAGTAATACCATTCAAAACAATCTATAGTATAGATGATGAATGCCTCATAACAAGGAATGAGGGAGCTGGGAGATTTCTATCCACAATGAGAGCAGGCAGATACTAGAAGAGGTTGCCTAGCAAGGCTATGGAATCTCCATCCTTGGAAATATTCAGAGTGGCTAGATAAGGCCCTGAGCAATCTCATCCTAAATTGGTTCCAGCTTTGAAGCTGGGCTTGCGCTGAACAGGAGGGGCTGCATCCAGGGGAATCCAAGGATTCCTTCCCACATGATTTACACCATTCCATCAGTCTGTGCTCCTCCCCCCATCTTGCTCCCCAGTTAGCACTCAGTTCTTATAATGCCTCTGTACCTTTTCAGCAGTATTTAAATAGATGTAGTCCAAAGACATCAGAAGTGCCTTGTTTTTAATAGAATTAAATGAAGAAATCAAGATCTGGTATTATGTTTTTGGATTTAGATCACATTCCTCTTCTCACATTTTTCAAACACTGGCTTAGCAGCAATTTCTCTGCTTACTCAAAAGTAATAACATCTCCAGTGCCAGTGACCTAGGAAACTTGTTACAGTGACAACTATTTATCCTTCCCAAGCCTTGGCACCACTGTTTTTCATAGATACAAGATGAACAGCCCTCTTGGTAGTTCATCACCCATATTTATTCCAAACAGCAACTGTAGAATAAGTCCAGAAATCCACCATGTATAAAAGGCTCAGCAAGCGAGTCTTAATGAAGAGACGTGATATGCTGTCACCACTCTTCATGCCTCTCCTGTTCCTTTTTCACTAGAGGGAGCCTTGATACATCTGGATAAAGTTGGAAAAGCTCACGATGCCTCATCCTCACTGCCACGCAACTTGTACTAACTAGCACAGCACTGTGCTAACTCCCCTGGCAAACTCTAGCCCCTACGAAAGCCACCTATGAAAGCTTGAAGAGGTACCATAGCTTCACTTCCTTCACAGCTCACCTCCTGTCCAGCTCAGCTCCTGGGTGAGTGGGAAAGCAACACACAGACACTGATCCTTGCTGACGCCTTGTTGCTTGCCACCAGAGCACAGCCTACAAGATTTCTCAAGTATTACTGATGAAGCAAGTCAGCAAGTTTAACAATGCCTACCATTTGCTTGCACTAACATAACTCAGATCATGAAATGTAACCCATTTAAACACAGAAAACAAGAAAGAAAAAAAAAATAACAACTGCAATTCAGTTTTCCAGGCCCATAATTTGCAAAGCCAGATAACCACACGGGTCCTTTTGAGGAACACAGTCAACACGACTTCCCCTATTTCTCTCCACAGTTCATTCTGCGTTTGAGTCAAAGCCAAATTTTAATAAATTTCTGGCCATGACTGATGTTGATGACATACATACGACGTCATAGAAATTTATATATTGCTTCTAAACTAATTTAAATGCCCACACAGCTGAACCTTGAAATGTGTGAATTACTGATCAAGTCTACAAGACATTAACAACAAATTTATAGATGGCAAGAATAATTCCTGTTGTCATTGGATGGACTAACCTACAAATTATTACCAGCCATTTGTATCATGTACATTTTTCCCTGCTGGCTGAGCACCTTATGCCTACCTGCAAGACCAGGCAAACATGAGCAGTTTTATCTTGAATGCCCCACACAGCCACAACAGCAATGGTGAGCATCCTGCTTCTATGGGAGACACTGCTTGGGGCAGCTGACAACAGAATCAAGCATGGAAGACATGTTGGTCAGCTGCACATTCTCCAAATAGGAAAAGTGCTTATGTCTAACCTGACCAGCAGTCCTACATAGCTTGTTTCATAGCATAAAACACTTCTAAAATATATATGTAGCTTCAAAATACTTTCAGCATTGCCCTTTTTATATTAGTGTTGAGAATTGGTTGAAAAGACCAATTAGACCAAGAAAGTTGGTGCCATGAAGTCCTTTAAAGAAGAAACACAGTGTAATGCAAACAATTTGGAAGAATCTGGATCAATACCAACTGATTTTAGTACACAAGCAATAGCACCAGCTACAAACTGCACACACCACAAACATCTTTTCAAGATTGGACATTAGTTTAAAATAACAAAGTGCCTCTTCAGACTAGCAGTAAAATCCTCACTCCATGGAAATCAAGGTCCACTAAATTTAGTAAGCTCTAAACTGTCACCCTCTCCTATCGTTTAATTAGCAACTTAACCTATGAACTTTTACAGAAGAATCGTGGAATAAACAATCCTCCTTAGAAGATCATGAGTTTGTACTTGCTTAGAACACAATTCTGTAACTGTCTTGAGCAGCTGTGCCTGTGACTACAATCAGTCAATACAAAAGCCCATGTTTCTAAAGACAGTTGAAAGGATGACTTCCACAATTCTAAATTGTATCACATCTGTCCATTTTTCTTTATAAATATAGACAAGAAAACTTTGAGAACAACAGATAAATGGGCAGTACACTGACAGACATTCTCATGTGTTGTCCCTTTTCTATCTAGCTCACTGACAATTTGGTTAAAAGGGAACTTGAAGTTTCTTTGGATCTGGATCTTCTTTTTTTCCCCCTTAGGGAGCTATCAGAGATAATCAGTAGGAGCAGGAAAGATTTGGTTTCTAATAAGTCAATGATAAGCTAACACAGAGAACGCCAAGGAATCACCACAGATATTTCCATCATTAAAAGAACAGATAAAACTATGAATACTCTATCATACCATAGGATCACTGCAGAGCTCCATAAATAATACAGCTGAAGTCACTGTTGATTCACAAATCCTTTTGATGTATATCATAAGACACCATCAGGACTGTATTAACCCAATAGCCTGTATTACAGTAACTTAAAATTAAGGAAAGAAACATGAAAGTTCTTAAGAGCAGGAAGCCCTTAGATGAGAAGAAACTCCTGGAAAGTAGAATGTGATTCTATTTCTTTACTTTTGCACCTATAGGAAAATTAGTATTTGCCTCTAAAAATGAAGCTGGAAAGAAAAAATTCTCTGATCATACCAAAAGAAAATCAGAAATGTAAAAGACCATTTTATTCTACTATATCATCCTAATTCAGACTTGGAGCTCAGTTAGGGCTGTTCCTTTCTTTCCCACTCGTGTATTTGAGGTTAGTCCACAAACAAAAGTCGGTGCCTTCAAAAATATCCAAATGCGTTTGGAAACCTGTGACTAACAAAAGCAGCTTTGACTTTCAGTCAAACAATGACAGCAGTGTGACAATGTGAATGGCAAACTGAATTGATTGTATGTTTGTTATAGATATCACGTGAACACCTATGCCAAAGTTTGAAATGGAAACAGGAGTCCAACAGATAAAGACATGTATTGGTGATACATGCATTCATATATGTGTATGCCTACACATATACCAACACACACACATGTGTACTTATCAGACAGATGGATCTCTCTCTCCTGCTCTTCCTAGTCATCAAATCCAATGCTGGCACAGCTGTTTCTACAAAGGTGGAGATAACTGGTCCCTCTGAGATTAATTCTCATCCCTCTTCCTACAGATGGTCCCAACAGGCCAATTGGATTTGGAAACTCTAAAGATGGATGCTCACTTGGAAGGCAAGGATTTTTTTTAATCAAAGATTTTGAGGAAGTGTGGATTTGTTTGGTGTTTTTTTGTGTTGTTTTTTTTGTTGGCTTTTTTTTTTTTTTTTTTTTTTTTTTTTGGTGTGTGTGTCTGTGAGTTTTGGAGTCAGGGGTTGCTTTTTGTTGGATTTTTTTTTTTTGCACTGAGGTCACTCATGAAACTGGAAAGCAGGCCCTTGTTTTATCATTGGGAAATTCTACTATTTACTGTAAGACTATTGGAGAAGCAGTGTTGGCCGTGTGGTCTTTCACACAATAGGCAAGGATACAGACAACATAACTGTAGAACTGTAGCTGAGCTGCAGAACAGTTACACACAGAAGTCACTGTGAACCAATCCTACCAAAAGAGAAGCACATGGAGAGCAACATTGCCACCGATTCTTCTGAAAGCAAATAAAAAACTTTAACCCAGAGAAGAGAAAGTGGTGATATTCCTGAGTATTAGGATTAAAGTACTTTAAGTAAAAGCAGCTCACCATTAAATTCCAAAGTGAACTGCAATTCAGAGTTTAGTGAGGGAACAGCCCAACCAGCTCTGCCAGATAAGCAAACTATTTTGGAAGAAGCATTTAGGGGAAGCTTTACACAAATATGTTACATATCTCAACCTTTAAGCCGTAACAAAGCTGATTAAAATAAAAAGACACGTTTGTATGCACACCGGGTAAATCTACCACAGGAGGCTGAACACCCTCATCAGTCCTACTTGAATACATTTCCCTTTGATGCAAAGGCTTACCCAGTAAGAGACACCATTATCTGCGTTGTTCTAAACATGAAAGCAAATACAAGTTTTTCAGCATTCAGCTTTCATCCAAGCACCAAGCTATACAAACTGGAAAGCTGAAACAATTTAACATGGCAGCTACAAAAACAGAAGAAAAGCATTCAAAAGCTTCATTTCTCTGCCATGTGAATTGCATCACTTCCAAAACAGCTTTCTCCTCACTGGCTTTACAGCGTGGAACACAGATTTCTTTAAGACACATACACTTCTGATCTATTATTTATTAATTTTAATGCTTTAATGTGACTAAGTGATCGTCAGTGGACAATACTGCAGGCTGACAGCCCTTACAGGGCTGCTGTGGGTAACTTCAGACAAAATGCAAAAAAAACCAACACACTCATGTTCTTCCTTCCACAGGATGGAAATGCTTATCCATAACCTGCACCAGAGGAATACAATTTTACTCAAATTCTGTTTTCTTGCACAATCACCAGTATCCAGAACAGGATTTAAGAATACAATATCAAAAATGCAGCATTGGATAATGCATTCAGTTTTGGACCCCTCAAAAGACATCAGTGTGTAGGCCAAACCTTTCCACCCTGAGGACGCAAAGAGGTGCAGGCAGTAGAGCACTTACAGGCTGCCCAGAGGGAGTGTGCAGTCTCCATCCTTGGAAGTTCACAACACCAGAAGGTAGGAAGACCTGAGCAAGCTGGTCTGCTCTCATTGCTGACACTGATTTAAGTGCATTTACATGCAATTCCAGGAAAGAAGAGAATTTATACAGCCTGGGTTCCTGTGGCTGCTTTCTACCTAGCCTATGTTTCAACCCAAACATTTCCTGCAGTACAATTTCATAATGCTCATGGCTCTGTCTCACTACTACCCTTCATCTCCACCTCACCTTCTTGAGGCATTAAGCGCAATCCTACCAACTCCATCTCCTTCAGACATCAGGCTGAAGAATAAACAAAGATATTAGCATTCCATTCCCCTAAAGGACAGTTTAGCAGGAAGAAACCACAATTCCCACAGCACACACCTATTCTTGTGGGTTGGCCGTTCGTGTTCACCGGCACATACACTCTTAAGAGGGCCTCCATTGGCACCAAGCTGTTCCAGGAAATCTTGTGGTTAATTCTGAAACACTTCAAACTCCATATGCATACTCCAAGGATAGCCATAAACTTAATAATAATTAAAAAAAAAAAAAAAAAAAAAAGACAACAATGAAGTTATTCCCTTTGGTTTACAGAACTCTCTATTGTTTAAAGGGAGTTCCTCCTTCCCCACTCCTGTGCAGCTCATTATTGGATAAAATATGACACATCTCCTTCAAAAGTAAATGTATTTGAAAGGGAAAGTATTTTTCCCCATCAAATTTTGAGAATAAAAGCAAGTAAAATACTGCTGAAGGGCACGGAACATTAAGCTTCGCTTGAAAGAAGGCTAGTAATACCTGAACTGCTTGCCCCCAGAAAGTACAAATTAACAGACTCTATCAGACAAGCACTTCACAGCTTCGAATTACACAGACACTGGTTATTTTCCTTTCCACAGAGGTCCCAGCACTGAAATGCCTTGGCATAGGAAAGGCATTACCTTAAAGCATGAGTTTATTGGTCCCTACTGCACTTTACACACAATCCCATACCAATTCACAGCTGAATTGATGTTCCGCAACCCAGATGAGCAGAAGGCCCTTTAGCTGGACCCTTCTCTGCACCACAAATGGAGAGGGGGATCCCACAGCCAGAAGAAAGCACTATAGCTGCCACTGCCCTTCAATACAACTTCAGACATTACCCAGAGGGATTATTTTCACTGTCAAAGGCTAATGTCACTTTACAAAAAGAAAAAGTAGCTGCAGAGAACTAATACGGTATTACAAGGTCTTATGTATTAACCACGGCCTTTCAGACCTCACAGAGCATGATTCTGAGGCCACAGCTACAAAGCTGATAAAACATTACTAAACTGCCATTTATCCAAATGTTCGGGCAACCTTATGGTGGAAACACGTCCCCTCGGTGGAGTGAGAGACGCATCAGGATTCATAGCCTAAAACTAATCCCAGATAGATATTTTGGGAATTAGAGCTGTAAATGTGGAATATTCTCTTCTTAGATTAAACAGGTTATAAAATTATCCAGAAATGCATTCTTAATTCAATAAAAAACTCTTCAGCATATAAAAGGATTTACAGATGTATCAGTTGCAAAACCAAATCAAAGAAATAACCTAGAGCAAACTCATCCTTTTACAGAGATGTCGAAGTCCTCGGGGGCTCCCAGTCAGGTAAGAATAGAAACTCCTGAGACATTTCCAAGCAACCACAGAAATACAGCCACAGAATTCATTTAAAGCATTCTCTGTACAGTGGTAAATATGCTAAGGCATACACAGTAGTGTTAGACAAGTTTTATACAATCAAACCAGTAGGAACCATAACAGCATACTAAACAGTTCCCAACTCTGTAAAACTACTTTTAACACTCACTATTTTATTCAATGCAGAAATTCAAGGAAATTGTTCTGAAAATTAACTATTTTGCGGTGTGTAATGCCCAAATTATCTCTGCTAAATGCAAATCAATTGAATAAATCCAAAGAGAGGGAATGAATTATTTTTCACCATCCAGTATTTCCTCCTTAACCCCCAAACCCAGTGTAAAGTAATCAAAGCACATCCAGTCAAAATATAATCTCCAACAGTTAATAACCATTTCTATTACTTGCACAGTGTATTGGTGCTGAGTTTAGCATACTGAATGTCTAGCTATGAGAGCCAAACATAAATTAACAAAAGTTCTTATCATGCACAGTGTTCAGTTTAATTTCAACAACACTCTCATCGCACTTTTAGAAGGTGAAAAATTCAGAACGAGACATTAAAATAAAATAGAAGGAAGACAGTAGAACTGAAAACAATGCAGTGATGGAAGAAATATTTAAATATTCTTAATGCCTCAAAGTAGATACACTAATGGTAGCCAACATCCAACTCGGAAAGAGTTTGCAGAAAACAAAGGTGATATCAATGCAAAGAGCTACTGGCTAAGAAGACCAGTGCAAGGAATGTATAAAGAAACATTTCCACTATTTCATTCTCAACACGGCTTTAGCTAGCAAACATTTTAAGACCTACTTTATTGGTTTTGTATGGAATACTAAGGAAGTTTCATCTATAGCAACAAACACTGATATGCATTGTCAGTAGCAATGTCAGCTGGGGACAACATGCTTTAAAATCAGCTCTAAATTAGGCACTGCATGAAACCACATTGTCCCTCTGGGAAAGATTAAAACTTCTTCCTTAAACACATGAAGAGTGCTATTATTTATCAAAGTAACTGGAGGAATGAAGCAATCACTACCTTTCACAATAAGCCTGGAAATCAACGGGCGAATATAACAGCCAAAATAAAAATTGGCAAAGGAGATGAAATCGGGCTCCTTAACTTCAGTTCCAAGAGCAAGGCCGCAGCAAAACCCAACAGCCCTCAGCATACCACCATATATAGCGGGCTATCAGCTGCATTCCTCTGGCACCACTTGAGTAGCAAGTCACGGTTGCTTGTCTGGTTCTCGTCCTGTAGCTCCACTGTGCTGAACCCACACAAGTGCTTCACTGCCGTCAGCACCAAGCAGATGCTGATAATGCCTCTAAGAGTACAATGGCAGCTGCTTTATCGCCAGGGCCTCCGCAGTAGAGCTGGTGTGGCTGACTATCAGATAAATGTGCCCTAGAATAAGACCAAAGCCAAGGGATCTACACCATTTACATCAGTGAGAAGGAAAAAGTTTCTCACCTGCATAACACAAGGACCAGCCAGTGCTCACAGAAGGCCAGCCTTTTGCTCTCAGCACTCAGATCCCCATTGCCCTGTGCTATTTCCAGCCACAGGACAGAGCACGGCCCCACTCGGTCACCCTGCAGGCCTCCCTTGGTCAGTTGCTGCCTCTCCTCTGCTCGAAGGGCATGCAGGCAGAAGCGAGGCTGAGGAGAGAGGATGAGGCAATGAGCAAGCTCTCAGCTTGCTGACAGGGCCTGGGGAGAATAGGGAGTGCTGGGCAGGGTTAGAGATTGAAATTCCATAAACTTTTTTGGATCCTATATTAACTGCTTTCAATGCCAAGTAAGCCTCTATCAAGCATGTGACTGAAACTTGGCAGCAAGGTAGGTGAAGTAACTCAACATGAAATGTTTGTTCTTTAGGTAATCATTTAACACACACAATGACCGAATGACTTAGAAAACTGTGCATCTTGCACTTGCAGAAAACTTGGCAATCTCTTGATTAAATAATCCTTTGCTACTTGGGAAATTTAAAAGATTATTTTTCTCCCCTTGAAAAGGGAGATTAAAAATAAAGTGCTCCAAAGCATGAGTGAGCAGAGCTGCACGCCCCAGATCAGGTCAGACTGGTGCTGTAGTTAAAGTGGTTTTGTTCAATTCTGAGTTTTAAAACAGAAAAAAAAGCTACATACTATATATGAACATTACATGCACATCAGTCTGGTCAAGTGGCAAAGCACCTCTTCATTTTTCGTTTTTCAGTGCCATTTTAATTTACTAATGATAGGAAACGCATTTCGATAATTGCTTTAAACTTAGGTGTGTAATTTAGCCCCTTCCATTCTTTTCAAAGGAAGTTTCACTGTATCACACCACTGAAGCACCACCAGGCAATAACACTGCAGCGATTTTCTCAGTAACTCTACGGATCTTCCCCTCTTCTCCAAAACTACATTGGACATTACTGCCATGGAAACAAAAGCTATAATCCATTTTCAACATCTTGGAAGGAGTGCCACACTGTATTAAATAGTTTTAGGATGAGCTTCGTAAGACATAATTAACTTTCTTTTCACTTTAAAGCACTTGGGTAATAGTACTTAAAAAAGAAAGAAAACCAATCTGTAAGTAGCACAGGAAACATTAATAATACTTCAGAATGACTTTTTTTTTTTTTTTTTTTGGTAGAATAAGTCATCATTAACTCACAGAGCGATTTTGCTTAAAGGTTAAATTCATCCATTTTCCATTATAAAGTTGAAGCAATCTGAATTCATTGAGTGATGACGCTGTATCTGTTTCAGCCACTGGACCAGGACTTAGGAACACGTCTCTACACAGATACTGGCTTTTCCCACAAGAAAAGAGAAAGTGGCTACATTTGTAAAATCTTCAAGGTGTTAAGTTTTTCTGTATCAGTAACAGATTAAAAAAGTTAATGGCTTTGGCACTGCTACATTGGGATTTGGAAGACAGATTCAGACCTTAGCTCTGAAGTAGATTTCTTGTGTGACCTTGCTGAGTAATTCTATTTTTGAAAATTCATTGTTTCATTAACATTGAAGACCCTGAAAAGACAGACAAGTGCCTGCCAATTTAGACTCTTCAGCTCATTTGCAGCTTTCTGGGTGCACTACATAAAAGCAATATCATTCATTGCTTTTGAGAGCAGAAAGGACTACCCTGGTCCTCCCAGAAAATTCCAATCCAACCACAACGGAAAGGACAGCCTGGAATTTCTGAATCAAGGTGAGCAAATCACACTGCTGCCTTCCAAGTTAAATCGCTCGCAAAATGACAGAAAACCTACATGGAAGTTTGTTTTTTCATAATATTTGTATCTAACACAAAATCTTCTTTATTCCAAAGACAACATTTTAGCTGCATCTATTATTTTTTCTACTTCAAGTACTAGGCATATGGTTGTGGAAAGAAGGTTGCCTTTTTTACTGGTGTTCTTCATAGCTGTCAGGTAAAACAGCATACAACAGGATACAATTCTGCAGAAATGTAATAAATTCTAATGCATTGTGATAACCAGAAATCAAGTTCAGCAAAGTCATTTGACAAGATTAAACTGCCAGAGCAGTTTTACAAAACTCAAGCAATAATGCCATTTAAAAACTTGCAGCTCCGTAAGTCTTCAAAGCTAAACTCACTGAGCTTAGCTTTCCAGTACTACTCAATGACAATCTTTCTGCTCAATTACTTACTTGCTAGTCACTAGCACTTTACTTATAAAATCACCCAGGTTGGAAAAAGATCCTCCAGTCCAATTTTAATTCATGCAGGACTGGCTTATAAAAAACCGCGCCAAAACATCAAGTCCAGTCCAAGATGCCTCATATTGTGTTTGCTTTTGTGCTATCACGTACAGCCACATTGCAGCAGTCAACTGCTTTGAAAACAATCTAAGAACCTAAATTAGTCACATCAATACAGCAAATTAAACTCCTAAAGGGATGAGTGGCAGTATTCATTCAACTCAAAGTACAGCATTGTAAAGACACAAATACAATCTAATACAAACTAATGTCAAATTGCAATTAGAGGAGAGAGAATGCCCTGCTTCTGAATAACAATAATTTATCTCTAGGAAAAACAATTGTTTTCATCTTGTATGATGCAGACAGCACCTCTGTTTTAAACACAAAGTTCTGGGACTTGCATGTTAAATATTTTATGTCATTACTTTAGGTATCAATATCTCTGAATTATTTTCAGACAGTTTACAAATTCTGCAAATATCATGAGCATATATTACATTCCTATGACATTAACAGGGGAGAGAGTAAGAAACTGCATTCTTAGGACATGAAAAGAAGTATTAAAAAAAAAGAACCCAAAGATTTTGGCACCTTGAACTGCCTGGTCCTACATACCTTCCCCTTTGTTTACACCTTCAGATATTGATACTGACATGAATGCCAATTTTTTCTGTATGAGAACTGGAAAATAGACAATGAAAGCTATTTTATTGATACATTAGAAAATGACAGTTGAGAATTGCTGTGGAAAAAACCCTACTGCTGGAGTTCTGACTTGGAAATAGCTAACCATGCTTTAGGGACAGAAACTAGCAGCTCTAAATATTTTGTTGTGAATAGGATGAAAATAAAGTAACACAAGCAATATAACTGATTGACATTCTAAGAGCACCATTTCTGACTACTCAGCATGCCCTACAAAGGGTAAGAGAAATAGGAAAGAGAAAAAAAGGCATCACAATCTCACCTTCTGAGATGGAATTGAAAGGGACCCACTTTCCTCCATCCAGATTCCAATGCACACTCCTACTTCCATTAAGAATCTAAAGAGAACTTCCTCTCAGCAGGTATTCTGAAGAGAGGTTCCCATGACTTAAATATTCCACTGTTAACCATCATCAGTCACCCAGCTGGAGTACTTCCTGAACAAGGGATCCCCAGCTCCCCCACTGACAAAGCACCCCAAGCAGTAACTGCACCAGCTGAGTCTGTGTGCAGCAAAGAACAAACCACTGCGCTGCTGCCAATCGTGAGGCCGGCTCCCTGCACTTCACAGGGAGCAGTCATTGGAGGAAACCAAAAATAACCTTGCAGCAGGACCAAGAATCGCAGTATAGTTCTTATAGTCCTCTCTGGAAGCTTACCTGAAGGAAGTAAAAAAGAGTGGTGACGTTACACTCAGATGATCTTACCCTAGCCACAAAATCACAGACGTAAGAGCCTCAGTCCCGCTTTAAGGATATTTCCTGTTACAGCTCAGAGCAGATTCTTCAGCAGAGAGGAGAATCTACATACATGACATGTAACACCAGCTATTTTTGGAAGCTAGGAACCTCCACCTAATGCTAAGTGGCATGTATCAGATGCGTGCAGAAGTCAGTTTTCCCAACTGCTTCCCAAAAGAAGAGGAAAACACTCAAGAACTTTTAATTAATACTTGCATTCATAATTTACACAACTTGACTCCACTACACACCTGTAGAATTGATACGTCCATATATTTGGTGGGAACTGACAAAAAGGGCACTGAAGACAGCTGAAATACACATTATCACTACCATCACCTTACATAATTATTTAAAAGCTTACTCAGGCTACCTCAGTCCCTAAGATAAAAGATTATTACAGCATTACATGGCTCTAGCACCACTGTAGCCCTTGTGGAGCTTATTGCTAAAGTCGAGGCCCCATATTTTGCTTCTGTTCATCTGAATTCCATTAAACTTCCTCTCTGTCAAAGTAATGAGCAGACCACACTAGCAAGTCGCACGTCCTTTGAAATGAAAGCAGCAGTGCAATGCACACAGCATAATTCACAGGACTTTCCCTAAGGTAAGCCACAAGCAACCAAATTCCAGCACATAAAACAGTCCTATAGGCATTAGAGGGATCGTCCTTGTGTCCTAATCCTCTACAAGTGAGATGCTCTCTTATTCCCTTGGGCTGGAAGTACAGGTTGTTCCAGCTCACAAAATATCCTGTCCTCTTCTTCATACAATAACTAATACTGTAACTGCATTATAATCACTTTATTACAATTATATTCACATACACATATAATTACACAGATTTCATAATCAAGAACACAATTATAAATTCAAGAATAAGAAATTAACTGACCTATGAGATTCCGAATGGAACAGACCTTCTAAAATGAAGATATTCAGAACTCTGGATGTGGAACATGAGCAGCAGCAATTTTTCTGCAAATTAAATCTCAGTGGTACCAATTAGCAGGAAATAATTGAGATAGGATTCTCAATTCAGTGTTCACAACACTGCTTCTATTGCAATCTCCATAATCCAACAGACTTTTAAAAACTTTTCACCTTCAATTTCCAGAGAGCCCTTATTGGCAGTGTTGTTTTATAAATGAGACACTCTTATCTGCAAATATCCTAACGACCCTGCACACGTTCTGCTCCAGGCTCTCTCACCCCATTCTCCAAGAACTATTCACCTCCAAGCAGGACTTCCCCTTTGCACTGCTTTTAGTTCAACCAGTCTGTCACACCACTGGGATCACTACACAAATCCTGAACTGGGTGCAGGCAAACTGCACAGGTGTATTTTATCTTTAAAAAATGAGCTAAAGGTCTCATCTTTCTTAACCCATCTTAAGAATATTTTCCACTGTCGGTCTTCATTCACAAGAAACCATCAGGCATTGCAACAGGCTGGCATTAGAGCATATAAAGAGAAACAGAACACACTCCCTTAAGTTACAGAACAATGTTGCCCTAGCACAGTTTTCCTTACCTAGCCTGTTTTCTTCCTCTGTGCCAGAAATACCCTTTTTAAATAATGGGCTGTTTTCCTTCTCTCATCTTTTCCTTTTACTAGAAAGGTCATAATGACCAAAGAGAAAAGACTGTAATACAGAATCTCAGGATTTCTAGCTGGAAATCTCTATGAAAAATGAACTTTAACAGCTAATATTTCTAAAAAGCATAAATAAAACTTATTGTAGCTGAAACCATAAATGTTACTTAACCATCCTCAAACACCTGAAGATAACTCTTCCTCATCGTAAATTAAGAATTACTACAATGTGGTGGGACTTGTAAGATGCGAGCTTATCTTGAATTGCGAACGCTTTTCTCCATTGTTAATTTCATAGATATTTCAACAAGGCAAGAAATAGTCTTCCTATCAAGGACTAAGCAAAGATGTGGGGCCACAGGCACTATGCAATGGAAAATAGGGTCATTTTACCTGACAAGCAAAGATTGTATCACCTGCTGACTGGATCACCAAGCAGGTGTGACTCATACTCCATATATTCACCATATTAAAAGGAATTTAGCTTTGAAATCTTTCCTTGCATTTATGTTCATTCTTAAATGACAAACTTCTTCTTATACATTTTCTTCTTCACTGTCTTTAAGCCAAGATAACCAGAATCACCCGTTACGTTTTCTGAACCAGTGCATCACATATTATTCCAGTTACTCATCACACTAAAAACTCACCTTAATGCAAACAACTTCTAACATGCATTATGCCCATAATACAAGAGGAAGTTTGCCAGGAAGAAAAAAAGCACATGTACTAAGCAGCTTCTAAAACAAATTTTTAAACACCACCAGTTTAAATGATTTGTCAGAAAGCATGTTACCTTCATCAGGAAAGGGAAAATCTGCACTGACAGAAACCACAAGTTCCAAAGAACAGCACCTTTTCCAACCCAGCACTATAATAGCCTTTGCATAGCTGACACCTCTCAAGAGTAGCATTTGAAAGTCTAAACTACACTGCTGATTCTATTTCAGCTACTTAAGAGAGAAACAGATCAGTAAAAATGAAACATGAAAAAACTGACATGTCACTTGACTACTACAGTGTGAAAACCCATTAAAAGTTAAGCTTAATTTACAAATGCTCCCAACAGGACCCCTTGTATTTCTCAGTGTTTGCAGCACTAGAAACAATGGCCACCTAAGCAGCATGCCTGCTTTTGTTATTAAAAGGTAGGCAGACTTCCTAAACATTAACACTCTGCAAGTTCACAAAGTCAGTCCTTTGCATATTCAGGAAAATCATGTAGGTTTTGATTATAATGTTATGTATTTAATTAAAGCGTGTTTCAGAATAAATACGTCACAACAAATGAATCCAAGAAGCACTTCAAAGACAGAACAAAGCAGTTAAAATCCAGAAGAGACCTTCAATTCATTTTACTATTGGTAAGCTACTGATATACCAGAAGCTCTCCTATGAATTAATCTATGCTTACCAGCATTCAGAAGACCAAAAGTCAAGGAGACAGGCTAACGCACTGTAGTTATCATCTGAAATTCTTACTTCAAGGGATTCTGAATCAAACTGATGTCACTACATTATATAAATTTGAAACGAACGGCAGATTTAAAATATTTTTCCTGCAACAACTCCCATGACTTCAGAAAATAATTCAGATTTGAAATCAAGTAGATGAATGACAAAAAGGATGCACGTAAGTGGGTTACCATTTTCTATATGGTAAGGTGAGACCAACACATTGGTTAGAGCATCACTACCTAATGCCAAGCACAGCCTACATGCACCCTTACAACTTGTGAATTTTACTTCCCTTGTCATTCTTTAAATCATGGAGCAACAGTGGTAAAAATGCTTGTGGAGACTTCAAAACCAAGAATACACAACTTCACTCAGTAAATGCCTACCTTCCACTATTCAGAAACAGGATCTGTGGGCTTTGAAAAGCAAGTGTAATCCTACGGAAACTTTTCTAAGAGAATCTAAAAAAAATTAATTTACAAAACTTTTGTACATGCAATGAAGTCCTCATACTCCAATGCTACTGTCCTCACAAACGATCCATTAAAACTTGTTACCTGAAAAAAATTACAAGCCATCAAAATACAGTAAATGCAATGTTGTATATGCAGACCTTGCAGACAGACATAGGACATGCACCTGGATAAAATGCATACATACCCACGCCCTGAAAGAGTGCTAGAGAAAAATTCAATATATAGGGCCTGTAGGGCACTGAATATTCTGATCACATATGTCAGGTTTAGGTCCTTCCAATCAAGGCAGGACAAGAAAAAGCAATTAGACACGATATTCCACATAATTAATAAGAAGAATCAGGTGAAGGAAAAAGACTACACGGAAACACTTCTAGGAAAAGACCAGGTGTTTTGAAAGCGGGGTGAATAAATTTCATTTTGTCCTGAAATTCTCTCTGAAAGGTTGCAAATGTTCATGCCACTGCTCTCAGCAGCAATTACTCACTTGGAAGCTGCCACTCAGCTGTCCCCATGACAACAACAAGCCCTTCTTGCTCGCCTCCAGAAGACAATGGAAATCTTAATTACTGCCATTCATTCTGCTGACACTTCAAGTGAAGCAAAATTCGACTCATTAAAGGAATAGAAATACCAATTTCAGATTTCAAAAGCGATAGCTTTCCCTCAAGCATCCTGCTCTTTTCCATTTGCTCCCAACAGCATGCAAGACCTCAGCCTTGGGGAAAAATAAACACAAAGCTCTTCCAAGTGATTGGGTTTTGGTTCGAGGTTTTGAGGTTTTTTTGCAGCTTGGTTGTTGTTGGGTTTTTTGTTTGTTTAGTGATACTCTACGTATTGTTTTGGAAATAAATCAATCATGCTTTAGACCTTGCAAACTCTTAAACTCAGATATTAGAAAATAAATTTAGATTCCCTAATAAAAACACACAAGGGAACAAAAGAGGAACAAACTGTGGTAATTCTACTCCACACTACTACAAAGCACAAATTTCTGGAGGTATTTAGTATGACCACATAAAAATGTTTTTTACCAAGCTGGCAAATGCATACAGCTCGATCATCTCATCATTTGCCACTAGTTGTAGCACACTTGGAACATCAGGTTAGATCACAGAGCAAAGGAGAGATTACTACCCTTCTAACATACGTACACTACCCTAATCAACAGTTAGTATCTGTGAACAGACAACACCTTCACTCCCTTGCTTGACCAAATACAATTTTAAAAAGTCAGCTCACAGAAGAGTAAGAAACAACAAATGAGAACAAAGGTGAATCTTCCAAGATCTGAAGCCTAGAAGAACATTTTGAGCACAGACTACAGCCAACGCGATGAGCTGCAAACCAAAACAAAGCAACAGAACCAACGTGCAGAGGAATAAAGAAAAGTTATTTATTCTGATATTACAGGGTGGCCTGAGTAGGACATCTAAACCCAATCTGGAAAAACCTTCCAGTGGAAAAGTACCAGAACAAATATTGAAGAAGGACACTTGGAAATCATTAATACTGAAATATTTCAAGTTTAATGAGGAGAACAAAACCATACTTTCAACAAAGAGAGAAGGAATAATTATTGACCAGTAAGAGGTTTGTATTGATGGAAAGGCAGCATTACACTGCCTTTTGATACAACATTTAGTTGGTCTCTCTAAAAAGATGATGGGGAACTTAAAATTTTGTGAGAGAACACAAAACTGAGTGTTTGAAGAACTAAAATCTGAACTAGGCATACGGTTTTTCACTGACACCACAAATACTTCACAAGCCTGACCAAAATATTTCAAGAAGCCTCAAGTCAGCACAGAGACAGCATCCCCAAGACTTTTGGGAAGGGATCTAAACCACTGTTAAATCATTAAAAGAACAGAGGCAGAAATAAATAATAGTACACGCTGCTAGGTATGGTACTTAGAAATTGAAAAAAATAAGTTCTTCTTGTCCCAGTGTGTAATCTTCGACTAACTGGATTCCTACTCACCTGAAATTTCTTACCAAGGGCATCATTTCTATCTCCATCCAGAATTCATTAAGGTACTCAATACAGCAGCAAAGGACAAAGTCAACTTGACTACTCAGAAAACACAAGTTCTGTTGTTGTTTCGTTTTGTTTTACCTAAAAAACATCCTTCTATGTAAACTGTTGAATTACTTATTAGTTCAAGGTAGCAGGCCTTTCTTTCTGCATATTGTTCCAAATAACACTGACTGCTGACTGCCTTTCTGAAATGCACATATAACGAAAGCAAGTCATGATCTAAACTAATGCACACAATTTTGCAGCCCTCTACATAATGTTCTAAACCAGCACATACACAGAATGTTCCGTGTATATTAATTTAAAAAATACAATCCACAAGTAAATAACAAATCCATGGCATTAATAACCTGTACTTACTTTGTTTAAACTGTCATGCTATAGAAGTTAATGATCAAGAGTTGTAGACTATGACTGATATCAACCTAAAAGAAATTTCCTTGAAGGGACAAATGACTCTGGAGTACTAAGGGAATTGTGTAAATCAACATCTTAATCTAGACATGTTTGGTAAAGACAGATAATAATAGAAAAATGGTGCTTGAATGGAAGTTTTTACAACATTTTAATGTAACCAATCCTTGTCACAAAAGTACATAGTGATACAAGTTGCCAGAATCACTAGAGAAATCCAAGCCTTTCAACAAAGCACCTGCATTTGATATTTGTCCAAGAGCTGATCACTGATGGCTGGCATTATCAGGAAGATACAGATGCACAAGTTCTTGGTATTATGCAACACCTAAAGCAAAGATTGCAGGCTTCACTTTGGCAACAGTTAA
The DNA here is from genome assembly GCF_019232065.1 of Centrocercus urophasianus. Classification (NCBI taxonomy): domain Eukaryota; kingdom Metazoa; phylum Chordata; class Aves; order Galliformes; family Phasianidae; genus Centrocercus; species Centrocercus urophasianus. The sequence continues at coordinate 4,995,016 of NW_024884586.1, forward strand.
GACTGAAGAAGTGCAGCACAATACAAGACTGGAATCCAGGTTGAAAATTTGACATTGTGATAGTAGTTTTAGAGTTACTCGTAGTCTTTAGAATGGTAGTAAAAGTAACAAGATGCATGCATATACAAGCTTATATTTCTCAGCTGTTTTCTTGTTGGTACTAGAATTTATTCCAACGTAAGGCTTAACTAGCATTCCAAATCAGATGAAAAAGTGGTGATCTTAGCTTCAGCAAGATTTACTATACCTTTAACTGAAAACGAAGCATTCCTGAAAGTCACATGTGAAATAAAGAAGTAAGCTTGCATCCTGCCAACTGCTTATTAGCTTAAATCACTCTACACGCTTTGCTGGCTATCTTCAGCACCTACACCTCTACTTTAATCATATACTATCTACGTAATGCATAAATGGGATATGAAGAATGATTCTCTTGCTGTACTCTTTGGCCTTCCTCTCTTCCAGGAAACAGAGCTCATCTACTAGCAATAGCCAATTATATTTGTGTTCTGCATCTCTCTTACATCAGAGTCTTTGTATTTTTAAGTTTTTTTTATAAAGTTACAAAGTGATAGAAGCCAGTATCAACTGTCAATATGCATTCATAATATTAAATTCAAAAAACAATCCAGTAAAAGAATTCTGATTTTATTTATTGAATTATAAAGCCCCTGTGTTTGGGGACTCATCACATTCTGCAAATGCTGCAATTTGTGCTATGCATAGAAGATTTAATTCCTTCCATTTCAGGAAGGCAAACACTGGTTTTACTAGTAGAAAGAAGCAACATCTCAGAAACAATAGCTTCCAGATACCAGTAAAATTAATATCAACCAGAATTCTGACTTCTAGCCCAAGGGGTATGGGAACTTTTTCAAGCATTGTCTGTTTTTCCTTAAAGACCTTAGAAGAACATTCCAAGTTACAACCATCACAACACGTCATACAAGGCAATTAGCATAGAAGGAGCAAAATATAGATTTTAATATATAGATAATATACTAGATTTAAAAGGGTGAAAATTCTCAGCACATGTTCATGCTCTAATTTTAGGGAAAGTGAATTCCAAGTTAAAATTATAACCATTTCTTCAAATATGGCAAATAGAAAAAACATTACGTTTTTAAGGTGTGCTCAGCACTTAACACATCTCACACCTACAGAAGGAGTTCCATGCTATTTGGCTCTGCAGTGTATTTCTGACGTACCCTCCAATGTCCTCATTCTCACACACAGGTATTTTCAGCTACACATTCACAACTATAGTTAAAAATCTTTTGCTTTTTACTAATCAAAGAAAAAAAAAATGAATCCTCAAGAGAACTCTTCATGACTGCCCTGTGATCACACAGGCATTTCCTGCCAGATTGAATTTCACGTATCTTCGTTTGCTGACAGCCTACCTTACAGATATTTGTGGGCAGCAAAGACAACTATCCATACACTGTCTGACATGTAAGCAAGTATATAACATGCAACAAAGATAAGACTCCATTAAATAAAAACATTTAAATCAAAAACATTCTTAAATCATAAGAACAGAACCAAATGAACAAGTTGGATGGGAAGAATGATGGCAGAGATGTTCAGGATGAAATGGATATTTTTTTTTCCTTACATCTTTAGATGCCACCTGTGCTATTGCTTCTGCTCTCACCATTTGGCAACATCTTTTCATTAGAGAATACTTTCTTAGGCAAACACCAACATTTACCAATAACATCTGACCAAGGGACGTTTTGTGATAGCAATGCAGGGCCATGCAGCACCCCCTACAGACATCTGTCCAGGGACTGAACAGTCACCTTGGTCCTAAAGGCATTTCCTATTTCTCTCTTTACCCTACAGTTGTCAAGGAAGATTTCCTCAGATTCTGCATACATGAGAATTTCCCATAAAAGAGCACAACAGTACGTGCAAATGATGAACCTGAACCCTTCCATGGCTACTTCGAATCCAGAATATATCAAGAGCAGAAAGGAAGCAACGGCTGTCATCTGGAAACAGACAATGACGGTTTGAACTGAAAAGTGGCCCCAGGACTGAGTACCTCATCCCATGCAGAACTCAGAGCATCACATCTCAATATAGAGCAGTCCTACGGATTGTTTTTTCCTTTTTCTTCTTGAACACTGGTATAACAGTGCAGTGGTTCACAAGAAACATTCTTGGTCTCACAAGAAACTATCCTAACTCACTGATTTCAAACACCCAACAGCTTAGTTGTAAGGAAAATTTCAGTTTAAAACTTGGAAAATTATGACATTTCAGCAACTGACGTCTTTAGAACAGCTTGGGCTTAAAAAGAAAGGGCTTGTCTTCAGGAGCTTTTAGCATCTGAAATACAGCAAATCATGACCCAGCAGGGGGAGAGTGGGCAGAAAAATAATACAGAGAGAAAGCACAACTGAGTGAAATCATGGACCCTGGTGCATAGTCATAGAAAGGTTTACATTAGGCAAATGCACTGCAGATTTGTCTTGTTTTCAGCACATAGAAATAGGGCAAATCTGAAAGACAGCAGCAATAAATCCATTAGAAAAGAAAAAAAGAAAAAAAAAAGCATGTTGCCAATGAAGGAACATTAAAAACCAGTAGATATTAACAGACCAGTGCAGCTCATCAGTTTGAAGAAGGAAC